>NC_056725.1:1199206851-1199311591 GCF_019279795.1 Protopterus annectens | reverse complement strand
TACTTAATTTCTTCCTTTTTCCTTCTAACCTTAATTGGTATTATCTTCTCTTATAATTGGAATTGAGCTGAAGAGCATTATGTTTTTTGTACACTTATTTTCAAATAAACCACTCAGCCGTTGAAAGCATAGTGCACTCTGTCGATAGTGCATTGCTTTGAAGTAAGTATATATAGAAGTGACTTCCTTAAATCTTAATTTAAAGAAAAAGCTAAAAGATTTGCTAGTGTATTGTAAGATTGTAAGTGCACTTATGGTAGAGATGCTTGCTCACTTTATGACTTACCAGTGCAGCTGCTGTGGTTGCTCAGCTTGCTACATTTAGTGATGATTCAACATGGTGCTTTCATTGCTTCAAATGTTGTACTTGTGACTGACTTATCTTCTACTTTATGCATTTCTGCATATATTTAAATGAATTGGATGTCATTGTCTTATTTGTGTTGTATTGAGTGGTGGCTGAAAAAGGTTTTGTACCAGTCCCTCCAACCCCTTTATCAAAGAAAAAAAAATACATTGGTACCTTGCAAAGATCGTTTTAAAGTCAGTTGTCAGAATAGTATGTTTTACTTCATTGCCTCAGCAGTGAACAGAAGTGCTTCTTACACATGGTTATGGTATATTTATTGTGTAGTTAATGATTATTGGTGAAAGCAGTGTTATACAACTGATGTATTTCTTTCAGACATCTACCACTGTACCTGGTTGCAGCCTTTGTCAAGAGGTTATCCAGGCTGGCCCTCACAGCGCCCCCTCAGGCACTACTGATGGTAATCCCATTTATATGTAACCTGATCCGAAGACATCCAGCCTGCAAGGTTCTGATTCACAGGCCTTCTGGGCCAGAAGGTATGAGCCATTTCCCAGTGTCGGAAGTCAAATGTCAGAACCTTCCTTAATGAATTTGGATTATTTTTTCTTCCATTCCAGTTTCGCATATCTAGAGTCTGTCATTTTTGGGCATGTGCACAGTCATATACCACACTAGAAGAGTATGCTTAGCCCTTAAGACCGCAGTTTTTTTTCTGTTGCTTGTACAGTTTGACCCTGAAGCTGCTGCATTTTTGTAAATGTATCTTAAATGCTTGGTTCCCAAATTACAAGTCCAGCTTTACACAGCACTGTCTATGCTGTTTGGGAGCATACTACTCAAATGTTAGTTCTGTGCCTCTAAATCCCTCCTAAAATTGGTGACTTTTGGAGCAAAGGTGATGAATTACATTTAATAAATAATGACAGTAATTAGAGTTGTACACTTGTTTTACTTTGGAAATACATATCAGTTCAGATTCTCTTATTCTGTCATTGTCTCATATTAGTAATATTGGTATTTTGAAAAGTATGTGTCATTGTTCCTGATTATTTGTTGATTTGTCCCTGATTCTGTTGAAAATTTGTCCCGGTTTGGTTGAGGTCTGTGCTTTGGAGTGGAATATTACATGAAGCACTGGCATGCCAACATTACAGCCTGGGTTCTCATAGAAACAGGAGGAGTATCTTGTCTGTCTGACAGAGAGTGACAGCAGTGGAAAATTCTCACCAGACTGATTAGCAGGCACATGTTTGCTGTAGTATTCACTGCAGTTCTCACTTTTGGGATGCCTTGCATGCAGGTTAGGCCTGACTGGCTGACTTGACTTCTAGCACTTTTACCTTTCTGCAGGGCAAAGTTCAAGGCCCTTTCACCCGTGTATGTAGCCATATGATTTGTAGCAGTCTTTGTCCATTGGTCAGCCAGCTTCCCAAAGTTAGATATGTACCCTATAGGAGACTTCTCTTACCTTTTTATGACTACTTTTTTGAACCTGAATGTCTGATGCTGATTATTTTGATTCTGAGACTATATTTAAACTTTATACTGTGTGAAACAAATCCCCACAAGGATTTCCACAACATGTTTGTTTCACCTCAGCCCAGAGCATATCGTGGGCTGTTGTCCACACTGTGCTTCATTCATCATGAAGGCAGTCTGTAAATGGCATTGTTTCTGAAGCAGGTTCCCTGCAGGAGATATCCAAGGCTTTGCATTTCACTTTAAATTCCTTCAGAAATCTAGGTTTTACTGTTAATGCCAGTCCAACCTGACACTCAAAACAAAATAGGCTTCTTGGAAGTGTGCCTGGACACCTCCTTCAATGGGGCCTTTCCACCCAGCTGACAAAGTGACCCATCTAATATGCCCTTTTCAACAAATTTGGCAGCAAAAGGAAATGTCAGCCTCCTTCATATTGTTGTATTGCATTGTGTCCTTCTTCAGAATCAAGCCACTGTCCACTTGCAGAATAAGGGAGTAAAAAGCCAGAAGTTGTTTTGATAGCACCCTTTTGGCTAAGGTTGCTTGTGGTTTCCTTTGCTGAGCAACCTAACAGAGGGGTACTGGCAAGGGCTGCCTCAGTGTGCAGACCTAATAACTCAGAACAAGGGGATTCCTGTTGCACCTTAGCCTGGCCACATATGACAGCTTATATAATTTTTCCCTTAATTCCAATTAGACCCATGTATTCAGCAGCTGTGCTAAAGTGATGAGAGACTGTTTTTTATATGGAATTTTCTTAGTTTTAACTGCACTTGGGTATTACATACTGAGCTACAAGATTAGCTCTGTTTGCAATCTGCCAGTGCAGTAATTTAAGTCAAATGGTCAGAAAGTTGTAGTTGAGCATACTTATCTCAGCAGTCAAGGGAACAAGGGAATTCTGTCTCTGTACATGGGTCTGCTTTTCCATTCTATAAGACAGCTTGAAACTCCTGTGGAATATGGTCTTTTAGGAAGCAGAGTTTTAAAATCGCTAAGTAGTGATTTAGTGTAGTGTGAACATAACATCCATTGGCCAGCATTAGAAAACGTGGAATTTGTGGAGGAATCAGAGTCATATGAGGAAGTTAGAAGTCACAGTGGGGTGACCTTGCTGTTTTATGATATTTCATTAAAGATGTTCACAAGAGCTGAGATTAAATGTGGTTGATTTTACAATTAGGATGCGCTGTCCAAGTACAGCTGTGGAACCTGACTAGACTATTTGGAATGTACATGAAAAAGTTACACATGGCACATTTAACTGTGTGGTTCTTGCATGACCAGCAAGTGGTCTTGGACCTTTGATTTGAGCGAAGGCTGTGGATGACAAACTCTAGTAACAGTTTGTTAAATCTGCAGATTTGCTGTGCATTTGTACAGAAAAGCATTGTATGTCGGCAGAAAGAGAGCACCAGGAATGGCAAAACGGGGGTGTTCCTCCTCAGCTGACGTGAGGATGATGTCACGAAATGGGTAGAAAGTGGGTGGGAGGGGGGTGGGCAGCGTTATGGGAGGTATGAGGGGTGTGGCCGTAGTCCAGTTTTAGCCCAACAAAAGGTAGGTGGCAACCCTGTGTGAAAAAAAAATGGTGGAGTAGATTGGATTCATAAAGGCTAGATTAGAAATAGAAAAGGTAAAATGTGTCCATCTGGCCAGACGCTGAATTTTTTTTCCCAAATACCTTTATTGAATTATCAGTTGTGACATAGGCAAATTTGCATTCATATACTAATAAAACTCTATTGACATAAACATTATACTTCACATATATTGCTATATATCATGTAACCTAAGCAATATTGCATAAATTATTCAGTTCCTGCCTTTTTCAAAAATATCTTTATCAAACTATCACTTACTACATAGGCAATCATATATAAATGAAAACAAACCACACCTACACAGTCCTAGTTGCAAGCATTTTACATCACAAACCATACTGACACACTCCCATTTGCAAACGTTATATATTACTTATAATCTACCCAATTATTCTCACTCACATTATGTAGCTCATTTAAGTCCTACCACCTTTTAAACCTCCTTCCTCCCTTGTATGCATCCCCCCCCATTCCCATTTTTTCATATGTACTTTGCTTCTACTCCTTTCTGTTGATAAAATTCTTGATGTGCTGTGAGAGAGAACATATTGTGGAACCTGTGGTAACAAGATAGAAAACTTTTAAGCAGCAGAGAGGCCAGCATTTTTAGGGCATAGTTATTTTGAAGTCACAATTAATAGTTTATAATTTAGGGAGTTTGTAGAAAAGTGCAAAGAAAGAAATTTAATATCCTCTCCTGCCATGCAGAAGGCATTTTATGCTGAAAAGTGCTAAGTTTGAGAGAAGCAAATTATAAAATAAAACTGCGTTTGAGAATAGCATTTTTGCATATGAAAAAGCAGAGAGAGTAATGTTTAAATTGAGATTTGTTAGTTCTCTCCGTGAAATAGAATGTAAATGGAATGAAAGATCAAATAGAACAAGAGACATCAGTGTATGTATGCAGTCCTCAGAATAAGTTAGTTGGGCAGGCAGAACCTTCCACAGTCTGAATTTTGCACTTGGTGGTATGTGAAGGAGGTTTTATGTGCTTAGAGAAAGGGCACCCTACCCATTAGACTATAGCGAAGGGCTTATCTGAACTTTTACGTTTGTTAAGCAAGTGGCTGTTTTCATCAGCACTGATTTGTAACCATTATGTTAAAATAAAATGTCTAATTGTAAGCTAGCTTTGAAAAATTATTAGAACTGACATTCAGAAAGTCGTGAGTTCATGAGTTACATGATTTGACTTGTGTAGTATAAGTTTTTGCTTCCCAAGAACGTTTTTTTTTTTGTTGTTGTTGTTTTTCAGTTCTAGTTTTGAGATAGATGAATAATGCTGAATGCGGTGAGGGTAAGCCATCTGAAGCTGTAATTTTGATATTACTTAAAACACAATAATTATACCTCATTTTAGCAATTGTAACAGTAGGAAGGAATCCTTTAAAAGATAGTGATGGAATGCTGTTATAAATGTAAACTTCACTTGTACAAGCACAAGGTGATCTATAAAAAACTGATGACTATGATTTAGCGAGGTAATGTTACAGGGTCTATATTAGATGAACGAAAGTTCGTCTTAGCGAATGCTCACATGAGCGAAAATCCAGGAACTTGAACCTGCAATTGCGGGAACTGCGCCCCCCACACCCCCCGCTAAATTTATATTCCAACTCCAAGATTGCACTACAGTGAGAAAAGGGGAAATATTCCCATCTTCATTGTACCGAGATCTCACAATTGCGGTTTCGAGTTCCACAGTTTTCATTCATGTGAGTGTTCGCTAAGATGAACTTTCGTTCGACCCATGTTAGAGTTTTTTTGCCATGTGGTTATGGCCTGTGTTAAATATAGTAGTGGGCATAGTAAAAGCATACAAGAAGCTGGTGAATTAACAGCATGTTCTTTTCGTAACCATAAATGCCTAGATTGACTAATAAATAGACTGTGTATCAGTATACCAGCAGAGGTACAAGAATAGTGTGAATAAATGCTTTGTGTATTAAATATGAAAGATGAAGTTTGGATGAGCAGGAGATATGAGTAAGGGGGCTGTGAATTGTGTTTTGTGGATTAATAGTTAAAGGAGTGAGTTTGGTATGAGTATTTAAGAGAAGCAGTCTTAGGAAAGAAAGTGTTCTTTTTAGTGCCAGTGTTTTTTATAAATTTTTTTTTTACCTATTACTGATATTAAGAGTTAAGAGGATGTTATTTTGATGAGGTGAGCATGCCTTGTGTATAACAAAAATTAAAAAAGAAAAAGATATGCGTGGTGAAAAAATATCAGTCATACCAACTCTGCTTTAAATGACAAAGAAATGTTTATATTAAAAGAAAATGGATAATGGAAGGAGGCTGTTTCCTTATACCCCGTTGGTTTTACTGATAGTTGGTTGAGGTGATCTGAAGACCAATCTGTGCATGATGTTTACTAGTGAAGACAGCTGATTGATACTGTTTACATTAATAAGAAGGAATTTGTTACAGTGTAACAAATATGTTTATAGGTAGTCACTAGATGTTGTAGTGAGACCACTGTGGAGCCAGGCTCAGTTGGCCTAGACTACATTCTGGCTAGAATCCTAAAATAAGCAAATTGAGGTAGAGGGAATCAAACCCTGGATTACAGGAAGTAGCTCACTAACAGCCTGTAGCCTTAATCTTCAGTGTTAACTGTTAGACCAAAATGAACCTAGTCAAATGGGGATTGAACCCACAGTGTTCTGATCATCCAACACCAAAGACAAGTGTTCGACCTGTTTAGCAACTCGCACTACTGAAGTATTACATGAATTAAATATACCACTTGTGTTGAGTATTATGAGCCCACAGTTTTGTTGTACGTTGTGATTTTTATTTAAGTCAAATTTTGTGTTTGGGTCCTACTCACAGCCATACGCCGTGTGAGATTTGTCAGTTTGTCCCTAAGAGACTCCACAGTCACTTGTTGATTCTTTCCATTTACCTGGAGAACCAGCAATTTGAAGCTTTTGGGGCCGGGTACCATGGCCAGATCTACATGGCCTGATGTTCAGTTGTGACTTAGAGGGAGCCAAAAAGGCGTGAACTGATGTTGCTGCTGTCCATCCTCCACCAGACTTCTATCGGGTTGGATGAAGAACTCTAGGACTGTTCAGTGCCACACTCTACTCCTGCTGGTGCAAACTCATTGGAGGCCAACATATGGAGATGCCTAACTGCACATCCACTGAGGCTGTGCATAAGTCTGTAGATGTGGAGGGGGAACCACAATTGATTATTTTGGAGGAGCCTAGGGGGATTCCTGAAATTCTTGTTGGGAAGAGGTGCCTGGTACCCCCAACTGAATTTATGCAGTGATCTGAGCCACCTAGATTTGTTAAAGCTGATGTTCTTTTGAAAAAGAAGCTGAAGACTATGCATATGACCCCTGTGGCTAAGGATACTCACAAAGAGTGGCAGGATTATACTCGGGCTGTTGATACCACCTCTAGGGAAGCTGCAGCTGGTTCTGTGATGAGGCAATATTCTTGGTTATGCCTCTAGGTTCTGTCTGAAGACATCAAGGTTAAATTTATTGGAGTCTCCTTTAGACAGAATCTCTTTGGCACTGCTATGACTGAATCATTTAAAGATAAGGGTAAATTGATGCAGCACTTGAAACAAGTCTAGGTGTCTCATGTTCCTAAGTTTCAAAGAAATTATCCATCTAAGCCTTCTTTTGTTTGTAGGCAGTCTAACCAGCCTTCTAGGGGAAGAGGGCTTCTAGGAGAGTTTTTCCAGATGAGTCTTTTCAAGATGCCAAGAGTCAAAAACTGTTCTGTTCTTGACAAATCTGATTTTATTTGACATTCAGCCATACCTATCCCTCTGCCAGATTCCCCCATCCTTAAGAACGACTCTGTTCCTGTTTGTCAGCAGATTACCACAGATGTTTAGGTGCTTTCTGTTATCCAAATGGGATATTTTATGGTTTGGAAATCCGTTTCGCCATTATCAGGCCTTCCTCAGCCTCCTGCTTGTCAGCTCGCTCATTTTCCCTTCGTTCTGCAGGATCTGGTGGTACAGGGAACCACCCAACCCAATATACTGTGTCAGCAGGGAGCAGGCTTTTATTCCAGGATTTTTCTGGTTCCCAGGAAGGTGGAGTCATTGGGGCCCATACCAGAACTGTCTCTTTTTTTTTTCTAACACCATTCTTAAGGTTCCTTCTTTCAGGATGTTTTCTTTTCAGACACTTTTTTTCTCTCTGTTGCTTCCTCAAGCTTTTCTGATGTCTGTTTCTTCCTCTCATTATTATTTCTGTACTTTGCATTTTGGTTTTTCTACAGCTCCAGTGGTCTTTATCAAATGTCTGACCTCTGTGGTAGCCTCTGACAGACTTCAGGGAATTCATGCATTCCCTTATTTGGACAACCTTTTGATTCATGCTTCCTCTCAACAGTTCCTGCTTCAGGATCTACACTTCATTATGATTCTCTGCAATGTGGGTTTCACATTCCAGTCTCATTGTGTGTGTTGACTCCCTCTCAGGACCAAGTAATTCTGGGTTGCAGGATTCAGACTGTTCCATTGTTGGCTTGCCTGCCTCTTCCCACATTTCTTTCTTTGTCTGCTTATTTCCAGTCTTCTCTTCCTCTTCCAGTCCTTCCTGCAAGGAAATTTCTTCGCACTGTGGGGTACATGGCATCTACCATTCCCGTGGTTCCCTTTGCCAAACTGTACACATGGAAATTCCAATGGTATTTCATATCTAACTGCTTAGTGCGCACTGCATCTCTTATGATGTTAACCTATTTTTCCATCTTACCTTTAAAATCTGAAACATCTACTCCAAGCACATCAGTTACTGGAGAGCCCACATTCTGCTTCTCAGTCATCTTGGGACTAGTGCTTCTGTTTTGCTCCTGGTGAGAAAAAGAACAGAGTACATAGATTCCTGACCATTTCTGGTTGGAAAGTGTCTGTTTGACCTTCCTGATTGGTCTGGTTCCTATTCAAGGCATCTACCAGGAAAGGTCTACAACAAGCCTACAGACCCTTAAAACATCTGGGACAAAATTGTGCATCGCCAAACAGACCATGGCCTTTTTCTCATCTTGGGATTGGTGCTACTGTTTTGCTTCTGGTGAGAGGAGAAGCAAAGGAGCAGTGTATCCCAGCAGAGTGTAGCTGTGGTGAGATCAGCACTAATAAGTATTTGTCAGTGCCCTGTGTAGCCACAGACACCTTGAGTTGACATTTTTGCTGTAAAAGCACCATTGAAATTTCCCCAATACCTAGCTGCACACAGGACAGCTAGTTTGCAGTGACAAACACTGCCTCCAGAGTTACTGGATACCCCCGACATTACTTTTTATATTCTCATTCCAGCTGTCTTAATCAGTTAAAAAAAAAAAAAAAAAAGTTGCCATCGATATGAGCTGTCCCACTATCTCAGTTAGCAGCTTGTTGGATATGGGCATCCTGAGGCAATGTAGAAATTGTCTCAGGTTTACTGACAACCAGTTAATTCTCAAACTGATATTATATGTGAGCAATGTATTTGCACAATGTCCCTGGAGGTAAAGTTCTTGCATAAAAGCACTCCTAATGTCAGTAAGGATGTCAGTAGTACACACACTGTACCCTTCACACACAATTTAAAGCAGACACACAGACCCACATATGCTGAGGCACTTGAATGGTAACCTTCCTAAACCCCAAAGATGACCTAGATATAGTACACACAAAACACGCACTGCAACCCCAAATGCACTGTTTCAAGACAACACCCACAGCAACACATACAGCCACATCTTATGGAGCCTCTGCTTCTAAATAAGGCAGGCTACCACAGAATTCAAAAATCTAGTCATTGGAGACTCCATTGCGAGACTTACTGATGTGTCTGTCACCAGGTTAAGTAAGGAGAAAGTTGCGGTCAGTTGCTCATCAGGGGTCAAGAGGCGCCACATTGAGCAAGCACTGAGGTCATTGGACCACAGGTACCAGTTTGACTCTGAAATAGTCCGTGTGGGTGAAAATGATCCGAGATGTACCTCCCTAGAATATATGAAGAGGGATATCATGGAGTTTTTGGAATGTGTGTTCCAGGCTTTTTTGAGCCTAGCATTGAGCAGCATTTTACCTTCTCCAAGAATGATGCCATAATTTGAACAAAAGATGACTTGACTTTAATACTTGGCTTAGTTTCTGGTGTCATTCTAAGGAGGTGTACAGTGTTTCTCAGAATGGAAGGTGATGGTTAACAGATCACGCTGCCTTGCCAGGGCTGGTCTGCACCGCTCCCCTGTACTCTCGAAGAGTGGCTAAAACATTGTCCTCCTCCATAGTGTCTTTTTTAGACAATGCCAAACTGAAAGTACTTCTGGCATAGCAAATCAAAACCAAGAAAATCAAAGGTGTTACTGCTCAATGCTAAGAGTCTAAACAAAAAACTCCACTTTCTAGATTCTCTCTTCACCCTAGAGAATGCGGACATCTGTGAGGTCACTGGGAAATGGTTTAAAGCCACGGAGAGCACACAGTGCAAGGTTATAATGCCCTACACACATTTAGATCAGCTACTGCACAGACAGGGACTGAAGGTGGAGTTGTTTCAATTTGCATAAAAAATATAAACCTAAAGGCTGGTCAAAAAGGACAATGCACTTGAGCTTATCCATGTTCAAATCACAATAGGTAAAATTCAATACCACTTCCTTGCAAGCTGTAGGCCCCCCCATGACCCAGGAAATCCATATCATGTATTTAAAAGTATTGGAAACCCTCACCATCCAACCCAATACTATATTCATGGGCAACTTTGATTACCCAACTATTAACTGGGAATCGTATGTGATACCAAACATACAGCCATAGAGATTCCTGGATTTTGTAAACACACATAGACCAGATTGTCAGTACACCAACAAAGGGTATAACCATACTGGATCTCATTTTCACTAATATGGTAGAGTGCTGCACACCCCTAGTCTAATGTCATCTCCTGTAAGGTCAGACCACAAAGTGGGTTGTCTTTGAAATAAAACCTGGAACCTCAACTAACCATGGAATGTTCGGGTACTACCCTAAGGCTAACTTTATACTATTAAGTGATAACCTGGCAAAATTTCAAGTCCCCATAAACCCTGAGAACACTGTTGCCTATGCAGAACTGTTCATAGAGTCACTTTACAAGCATATTAATAGCTGCATTGAGGCAGCTGTACCCACCAGGAGGAAGTATAGAACTAACTCAAAAAAAAAAACAAGCAACCCCGGTGAAATCACAGCGTGAATAAGGCTGTACAACAGAAAGAAGAAAATCTTGACAAAAATTATGAAGTGCAACACCCAGCAAGATAAAAGCACTCATTCAACTATGCTAACACCTCAAGAGTACAGATAGTTTACCAAGGTCAAATTTGAGGTAAATTTGGCTTTCCAGGCCAAAGTCAACCACAGGGCATTCTTTAGCTCTGTCCGCAACCTCAAAGGCAGTACACAATTGTGTGCAGAGCTCATTATAAATGGAGCCACCTATACTGAGCCAGAAGATGTAGCAAAACTACTATCTGACAAATTCAACTCAACCTTTATTTCCTCTCTCCCCATCAGCCTTCCTTCGGGAAATACTATCAAATAGAACTCCCCCCTGCTATCAATAGGGAACCGGTCCTTCATGATCACTCTAAGGCTAAGAACATGCATCAGTGGGCCCAGACATTATCCTAGGATGCCTTCTAAATAGCATGAAGCATGATTTTTCAGGCCCTTTGGAATTGCTGCTTAACTTTAGCCTCCAAACAGGCTTCATGCCTCATGAATGGAGAAAAGCAACAGTCATCCCTCAGCACAATGGTGGGCCATCTACAGACCCTGGAAACTATAGACCCTTAAGGCTCACTATTCTCATTTGCAAAGCCATGGAAAGAATCATCTTGGAAATGATGAGTAGTGACATAAGAAGCCTCCAGACACTGGACCCAACCCAATTTGGTTTCATCACGGACAAGTCATGCCTGCTCAACATGATGGACTTCTTTGAGAAGGTCATCAATGTATGAGGGCAAAATGGTTCACACTGCCTACGTTGACCTGGCCAAGACATTAGACACATTCTCCTACTTGGGCTTTATTGACAAGCTCAAGAGGTTAGGCACAAATCCTTGTCATCCAGTGGGTAGGCGGCTGGCTCACAGACCGGACCCAGGAAGTTAAGAATCTGGTAGTCCACCTCTACAAAGAGGCCAGTGACAAACTGAGTCCCTCAGGCAGGGGATTGGTCCTGGGACCACTCCTTTTTGGCATTTACTTCTGTGTAGTCAAGGCCAATGCCAGTGGCCTTTGGCTGACTAAATTTGCTGATGGTTGCAAATTAGGAGATGTCACTGACTCACCCACTGACACAAATGTTCAACAGGAAGGGCTGACACAGGCAATCAACAGGTGCCAGAGACATGGACTGAAATTTAATGCAAAGAAATGCATACTAGTATTCTTCGGGAAGTTCTCCATCCCTTATTACTATCATATTGACAGCACACCACCTAAGAGTCGACCTAGTAGTCAGTGACTTGAGGACACACACATACAGTATCTAGGCTTTTGACCATCATGTGTCTGCAGTAATGATGAAATCATTCTATGTTGTGTAACTTATAAACAAAAAAAAAGGTATGCGGTGTAGGTCCAAGGAAGTCATTGTTCCACTGTTTTCAGCATTCATGAGACCTATCATTCAGTACAGTGCTCCTTTTGCTATGTACCTAACCAGGCATATCCAAAAATTGGAACATCCACAGAGGTTCCCCAGTAAAAGAATAGAGGGTGTAATTAAGGTTTACTAGCAAATGACTGAAAACCAAAAGACTGAATCCCAAAAAGACTGAAAATTAAAAATACTGAATGATGGAATTTGCCCGAATGCCTGAGGCCATAGGGGTCATTAGCTTAGTAAACGCGTATGAGCCTAAGACTGTTTGGCTCCAGCAATGCCACCCTCTGGAGCATCTGGTTCTTTTGCCTTGTCTCATGCTAGAGCTGCACTGGTATAGTCACCAGATTTCCTTGAACCTGGGTCTGCCTTTTCAGATTCCTCTGCCTATGCAGAAGCTCTACCACATGTGCTTCTGATCATGGTTAGGAAGCCTCCTCCCAACAACCTAAAAGTCCAGGGTCTTTGGTCTCATCAGCAACTGGCAGACCATGTCAACATCAAGGAGATGTGGGCTCTACTTCTAGCTCTCCAGGCTTTTCACTCACTTTGTGTTCTAGGTCCTTTAATGTTTTTTACAGACAATACCGCAGTCATGTGATACATCAACAAACAAAGGGGCACAAAGCTCGTTAGGCTTGGGATTTTGCAGTTTGCCATCACTTGATTCTTCAGGCGGTCCTCATTCATTCAGAGCACAATATTGTGACAGACTGAGCAAGTCCAGGAAAATCCTCACGAGTGGATGCTTCACATGGAGGTGTTTCTAGACATTCTACATCCGTGAGTTACTCCTTGGGTAAATTTTTTTTGCCCCCCCTGAACAGACAACATCCCAAGTTCTGTTTCAGAGTGACAAGTCCTCTGACTTGGAAAGTGGATGCCATGTCTTTTTCTTGGAGGGGATGTTTCTGTATGCCTATTCCCTTCTTCACCTACAACAAAGGGTCCTGTACAAGATCATGTGGGACATGCATGCAATGTTACTGGTGACTTTTTGGCCCAGATATCACTGGTTTTCCCTTGTGTTTCACCTGTCCGGGGGCAATCATTACAAGTTACCTCACAGGAATGATGATCTCATGCAAGACTAGAGATTTCTCATTTACCCTCACTTGTCCGTCCTTAAATTAACACTTTGGGTAGTAGGATGTTGATTACCTTTAGGCACCAGTTTTCTGAGGATGTGCTTCAGGTTTTGCAGGAGACCGGAAATCCAGCTACTAGGAAATCATATGCGACTAAGTGGAAGAGATTTTCTATTTGATGTCTCAAGCATGACCTAGACCATTTTTCTATGGGGATTCCTTCCTATGATCCTTTCTTATTTGTGAGTTGCTGAGTTCTGGCTTGGCATATTCATCTGTTTGTCAGCCATTTCCACTTGTCTGCCTCTGAATCCACCTTAGGTTTCTAGTTTTAAAGTTTGTTTTTAAAAGGCTTCCTTCATATTTGGCCTCCAAGAAAGCCTATTACTCCTCCTTGGGACCTTAATTTTCTGCTTGAGGAAGTGACCCAGTCTCTTTTTGAGCCTGCAGTTTCTTTTTCCCTGCACTGTTATATTTGGACTATATTGTTGGCACTTCTGCCAAGAGGGTCACTGAACTTCAGGCACTCATAGCAGTTCCACTTTTTTGGTTTTTCACAGGGATAGGGTGTCTTTCTGTACCAGTCCTTCTTTTATGGCCAAGATGGTTTAATTTGCCCATGAATCAGTCCATTCGTGTTCATCTTTTTTTCTTTTACCTTGTCCATAGAATCATAATGAGAGGGTTCTTCAAACCTTGGATTTGCATAGAAAGCTCCAGTATTTCTAGGGCAAGACAAAACATATCAGGAAATCTGAGCAGCTTTTTGTTTCTTTTCATGCCAGGAAATTGGATTTGGTGGTTTCTAAGCAAACCATCTCCTCCTGGATTTCTAAGGCCATTTATTTTTGCTATTCTGTTCATGCCAGGCAGGTTTCCTCTTCTCTTCATGTTATTCTGCTAGAGCAGTGGCCTCTCATAGTGCTTTTTTCAAGGGTTTGGTACTAGATCCATTTTGGAAGCTTCTTGGTCTTCTGTTCACACACACTCTCCAAACATTACAAGTTGAATGTCCTTTCTGGGTCAAAGTTAGGTATTGACAGGGCCATCCTTCTTAGGTTTTTGGAAGGCTTTTCTGTACCTTCCTACTTATACTTTCCAGCATCTTTTTTGTACACCCAAAATTAAAGAATACTGCAACTTTGATAAGCATGAACATTGCACAGTTGTGTAAGGTCTTGCCATAACCACAGATTTTCTAGTTCGCACTGTTGCAGTATTATGTCCCTCCCTACTATCCTGTTTCTGTTTTTCCTTCTGGATGAGGGGCCTGTCCGTCTTTCATCTTCTTCCCTTCCTAGATGTGTGTTATTACTTCCCTCTGGGGTTGATCTAGTTCTGGGGTATTTCAGTTATGAGGATTGGGCACACGTCATATGTACCTTATGCCTTGCACATAGGACATGCGTCTAATGTACAACTCCAAGAAGATGTAAATGCTCTGATGTGCTGGCTGGAAGTTTGTCTATTCTCAGCAGGGTATCCCAAGAGGAAAGAATAATGCAACAGTGAGAATTAGGTTGTTTGTACAGTGAAGCCTTTCTCCTCGGGCCTTAGCTGAAAATGGGTCCTGTGCCCAGTTGGACTTTCCGGGTAAAGAAAAAAGAAAGTAAATCATACACTCCACCATAACTTTGATTATAGCGACATTCTTATTGGTCCTTCAGTGCTTTTGCCAAGGATTCTACCCCTCCACTAAAAGTCATGTTCAGCCTTAAGACAGTAGTAATCCTGTAGAACAGCTTGGGGATTAATGTCCTATCGCTGACACCAGTTGTTAAAGATGACTGTGAACAGGTGGATTCAGAGGTTGCACAATCCTGTTCACTACCAAAGTTCCGACTGGATGTTCCGTCAAAGAAAGGCATGAAGTAGACAGCCTCCTTCAAAATGGAGTTGTCCAGGAAGTCTCGTCAGACCAGGGAATTCAGGGTTACTACACAAGATTAGTTTTAGTGTCAAAGAAAACTAACCTCAGGATTATTCTGTAGTTTTATGCTTAATGATAAAGAAACATATCTAAGTAAATCACAACTAATCCTCAACCCCAAAAAGACACAGTTAATGCCATTTACCAGTAGCAAACATTCACTGACCACACCTCCTTTTACCATTCTCTCAGCAAACACAGGCATCCAACCAGTTGAGCATACAAAACTCCTTGGCGTGATAATCAACCCTCAGATTTGACCAACACATAGCCATGACAATTAAAGTTCACATCAAACTTGACTTACTGTACAGAAGTAAGCTGTTCCTCACTGACAATACCAGAAAAGCCATATCCAGAACCTTCCTCCTCTCTACAGTCCTATATGCTTTCCCCCTCTTTACCAACTTAAAAAAAAATCAGACTTAACCAAATTGGAAACTTGCTACAACAAAATGGCCCACTTCACAGCCAGCCTTCCCCACCAAACCCACCATTGTATTGCTCTACATAAATTAAATTGGCTTGAGCTACCTAAACTTGTCCATGTCTACCAACTTAAATTCACACACAATATCATCTTCCATCCTGACAGTTGCCCATCCCTCAAGGAACTTGTTCCTTAGTCATACCCATGAAGTCGAAGATCTGCAGATAAACTTTCTCACAATAAAAGCTAACAACACTCATGGTAAAGCCCTATTCTCAAATCAAATAGCTAAATTATTGAACTCTCTACCCCACACCCTCCAAAACACACCTGAATTTACCAGTTTCAAACTACTACTATTTGAACATGTATCCAAGAACTGGCATTGCTCCTGCCCCAAACCTGACTGACAAGATATCTATAACTCTGTCAACACACCGTCCACTCCTTACCTCATGTTTTCCCTCTCCTCAGTGTTTATTACCACACCACAAAAAAAAATATATATATAATAGGAATCTCATTTGTTCATAACTGTTATTTAATATGTACACAGTATGGTGCAGCAGTAGCGTTGTTGCCTCACAGCAAGAGGTTCTCCCGTTTGATTCTTGGCTGGAGTGCGGGGAGTGCCTTCTGTGCGGAGTCTGCATGTCCTCCTCGCTGTTGGGTGGTTGTTTGAAAGACATGCGTAGATGGGCATGCCTTCGTTGAAGGTTGAACGTCGAGCTGGCACCTCGGTGTTTGTGAAAATCTACTGCCAATCATTTGCGGACCGGAGTTCCGCTGTGGTGACCCCTAACTGGGAAAAGCCGAAAGACCAACAACAACTATTTTTTTCTCAGTGATCTTCACTGAAATGCTTGTGTGTTTTTCTTTTTGAACCTGTAGCTACTAGAAAACTGTATTGAATACTGCTATGTAAAGACTAACTAGATGATGTGTATTCTCTGTCTTACTGTATGTATACTGTTGTACTATCTAATTATTGTATTTTGCTTATATTTCTGTGGAGCTTTTCTTTCTGGGCCTCTGCTGAAAATGGGCTTCTGGCCATTTCGGACTTTCCTGGTAAACAAATGTAAATAAGTAAATAATAAACTGGTATGTTATAAAACAAACAAAAAAATCTGAATGTTCTCTGACAGCAGTAGTTCCCCATTTATCACTAGGAGATTGAATGTACTCTTGTCCTCTAGGACACATGCATATATGTTAAGATTGAGAAAGACTCCAGGAGGTCCTCCCCTGTGGTCTCACTCACAGTCCGTAGACTGTTCAAGTGTATGGCATGTGTGGCAGACTTGTCTGTATACGTGAATTCTTGTTGGTACGACCTGGAGAACTTGTACAGCATTTTTTCTTGGTGATCAGACTTAAGTTCCCTGGGCATCACATTCAGCTTTCCCAAATGCTGTCTCTAGTCTACAAAGTACATTACCACCTGAGTGTATACTCCGGACACAAAGGTCTGCAAACCTTTTACAAAGGACTGGATCAGTATTCTGTACTCTAACCTGACACAATTGCACCAATAGAGGCATTCCACAAAGCATAGCTAACATATGTTCAAGTCCATTTCAGTTGCAGACTTTGTCAAAAGAAAAATAAAAAAATCCAGGGGCAACCCATGTGAGAATTCACAACCCAACTAGTTACCCAGCTCTTTCTTCCTTTTCTTGAGTGGGGTGGAGGAAATTACTAGGGCAGCGGTAGGCTGCTGGTCTCCTCAGGAATCTTAAATCCACATCTTTTTGCTGGAGTTCTGTGTAGTGCCACTCTTGCAAGTTCTCAGTTTGCTTACAGGGATTCATTGATGGTCTGCACGGGCAACTTAGTCCTCCCCTGGATGCATTGAAGCCATGAAAGCTCTAGGATTATGCTATCTGCCATATTGCTATCACAGTATACATCTCATGGTAGACCAACATTCTGACACAGATTGAGCAGAAACCTGCTTTTTCCACATAGGTGATCATAAGACCAGCTAACTGGATATTCCAGAGATGGGGATTAAAGGCAGTAGACCACCTCCTCCTCCTCACTGTCAAATGCGAAATGTCATCTGTTCTCTCATTCCTACTCAGAACCAGAACATGAAAGACATCCTAGTTGAGACATTGCCTCAGGATCTCCATTATGCCGTCTTCCAACTTTCTTGATAATCAAAACCATCCAGAAAGTAAAAAGGCTGCAGTCTAAACTGACCTTGACAGCTCCTTTCTGGCCAGTTATAAGTATGTTTTCCCCTTTAGGCCCTGTATGTTCTGGAGGGACCTCTTGGGTTATGACCTTTTTAGTGTGGTCACTAATTCATCCTTTGGACAGACTGCACCTAGATATTAGTATCCTGAAGCTCTCAGCTGGGTTTCTCTTTTTCTGAACATGGCCAGCAACCCATGTTACCCCTTAAAAGCAGAGCAACTTTTGTAACATCATTGCAGAAATTGTTCATTAGAAAATATACAAGGAGCTGTAGAAATAGTTTGCAAATTAGGTGACCTAGAATGTTCTCGCCCAGGCTCATCCATCTTGGAGAAATATCCAGTGTGTCTTGCAGAACTCTTTGACAATGGCCTGTGTAAGTCCACTGTTGAGATACAATTGCAGCTATTCCTTATTTTATAGGGTATCTCACTCTGCTTTCTGACTCCATGTATCACCAAGGAAGACATTCCTAGCAATTTTCTAAGTTTATAAGATCACTATTTGAAATTTGCCCCTATTTTTGGGGCTGTATTAGTCCATTATTGGCTTTGTCCAGGTTTTTTGTGCTAAGAGGTTGAGAGCTATGGTGAGAACTGAATTCAATAAATGATAGCCATTTAAGTTTCAGCCTTCCTGTCTTTCAAGAAACAGCATGACTTGGTATGTTGCTCTGACTGTAGTACACAGGGGTCTGGGTTCAAGCCTTGACAGCGAAATGCATGGCAGTAGCACAGCATTTTATTCTAGCAACTTTCCAAGATTATACAAGCAATGTTTAAAATGTGTCCCTGGGTTTTGGTCTTTTGTCCCCCCAATAACGTTTGGCTTTTTCCAGATTTCTTGTGCTCATGTGCTGCAAAGTTGAGAGATACAGTTGAGTGTCAAGTGGATTTTACAAGGAGCTAAGAGCTTCAGGGGAAGAAAAGTTTAGTGCTGCTTATGCTGACTCTGCTTGCATTGTTAATAGCACAACAGGTAGTGTACTTGCTTTTGATGCAGAAGGCTGTGGGTTCTACTCCCACAGTATGTAAATGCATTGCTGATACTGTACTGTGTTGTACTTTTAAAGGGGGGTGGATGCTGCTGCCCTGAGAATGTTATCTTTGGCGGACATACCTAGTAACTGTGAACCTATTATCAGTTTGCCATCCATTCCCTATTGCAATATTACTAACTTATTTTTTATGTAACGTGGGCAATTTATTCCTCAAGGGCAAGAGGCACTTTATTTGTAGATGAAACTATATATGAAGTTGTTTGCTAGCAGCAACCTCTTCATTGGTTACAGATCTTTTTAATGTGGAATTATTTAGATGACTTTTACTTCTGCAGAGATTGTGCGTATTTACTGATACTGGTGGATTGTAGAAGTTTGAGTAGACTTTTATGATGGAAATGTTCTAAATTGAGCCATTTGTCATTATTGGTGCATGCATTTTTTTTCATTGTTTACTGGAAAAATGTTCAAAACAAATTTAAAATGCCCTCTAACTGTAGTATATTATACAAGGAATATAATTTAATACAATCAGGAAGGGGCATCAAAGAACACATGTATGTTTCGTGTGCAAGGGGCGTATGATTTGAAAACAGCCCAAAGTTAATCTTTATCTGCCACTGGCCAGATGTATTTTCTTGGAATGTGGGTTTCAGTGCTGTTTCAATGAATGTGAGTTTCAAGGGCAGAGAAGTTTTAATGCCAAGTCTGTTTTCATTGTGAGACCGCATTGCTTTGTTTAGCAGATGTTTATTAGTATTTGTGCTGTAAAATGTTAAAATAAACCTTTTAAATGAAATCCAAATCATATATGTAAAGCAGTATGCACATTAGTGTTTATGCTAAATGAGGTGAAATAGCCAAGTAATGGCACATTGGAATGGCTGCAGGGGGGAGGCCCCATTTGACCATGATTTTGTGATGGGGGAAGGGTGGCAAACTCAGGCAGCCCCAGCTGAACTATGCCTGTCAACTGTCCAGATTTTCACAGAATGAATAGATTTTTGCTTCTTATTTTTGGTTTGTTCCTCATAAAATTTGTGATTTTCTGGCAAATCATTTATGAATGAAGTCATTAAATAATGAGAGACATGGAGTTTGACTTCATACCCTTCAGAAAAATGCATGCTAAAGCAAGACCTGTTATTCTGTCAACTATGTTTATACAAGAGCAATTTGTAGTGCTGTCTATGTTCCCCCAATATATTTGGCCTTGACAAGATTTCCTGCGTTGAGATTGAGAGGTGCATGCAAATAAATTGCTTTATAGAATTAGGTTTATCCAAACCTCTAAACTGTCCCCAATTTTGACTCAAAATGCTGATCTCCCCCTAGTAATCCCTCCGCAAAATGGCAGTTTTGGAAGAAAATGTGGAGGGTTTACAATTAATAAATAATTGAAATGATCAGAGTTATAGATTACTTTTATTTCAGAAATGCATGTAGATTCTCTAATTTTGTCAGCTGCCCAACGTAACAGTACTAATATTAAAAAAGTATCCCTTCTTTGACAGGTTCCCAGCTGTTTTGTGTGTCTATTTTATATTTTTGCATCACATTTTTGGTCCGTATTTCATAAAATTGTGGTTTTCTGACAAATTAGTGGCAAATCATTAAGGATTGAAGTTAGAAAATAATGACAGACATTTGGTTTTCAGATTTCATACCCTTCAGCAAAATCATACTAATGCAAGACCTATTATTCTATTATCTTTCTAAGTTTATAAGAGCAATATTTAAAAATTATCCTTATTTTTGGGCCTTTGTCCCACTTCTAATTATGGCTTTGTTCAGATTTCTTGCTCTGAGGTTCAGAGGTATGATTAATGTGTCAGGGCCATCTCCTTCAGCCAGAGACATTTCAAATTGTGACATACTTGTTGCACCCCACTCCCCCATGTAGTGACTCTGGATGTGTCCAAGCAAGGCAAGGAGCAGTTATACAGTGTAAGTGTGTAGAGTATCCCCCATCCGTAGTAAACACAGGTACTACAGTGGCTTTTCATCTGTCCTTGATTTTGCAGAATGTTCTGCTTTTCTGTCATATTTTATACTGTTGATTTATGCTTCTTCTTATTCAGAAAATGCATGTTGTTGCAGTGCCTGTTCTGTTTAAGTATCAATGCTTTAATGACCATCAGGTAAGCTTGTCTGAATTTGTAAGATGCAAGTAAGCTTTAATAAGCATACTGTTAAAGAATTACCAACATTGAAAGACTTTTTGTTGTTGCCATGCAGAGAATATTTACATAACTAGATAAGGTATAAGCCTTGGGTATTGAAATGCTTATGACAGTATTTGTAATAAAGGACAGGATTACAGTAGTTTCAGAAACTCATTACATTTGTTGGAGACTTGCAGTCATCTTTGCAGGCTTTACCTGTAAACTTAACAGAATGCCAGTCTATCATGTGTGGTCCACAACCTGTGCAGTAATCCTTTAAGCAATTTATCTTGAACTTGTTTCTTGTTTGCTGTTAATTTTTTACTTTGATCATGTTTTCCCCATGAAACAAGTAGATAGTTGTAAGACAGCATCAGGCAGAGACAGAGGGTCTTTTTTAGATAAGAAACACTTTTACAAGTGTGGGTATCACAGAGATTGCTACTTTCAGCATGTTACTTGGTACTTTTCTAAAGCTGAATATAAATTATAATTAGAACTAAAGTGCAAGGAGAAGTGGTTTGAGGCGAGTGCTGCTTGTTTTTTATACTTGATTTTGACTGGCATTCCAGTAATGTATTTAAAAAGTAATTTATTTTTTCATGCCTCACAACCTTTTTGTTTACATCTAGATATTAAGTAAGCTGTCATGTAGCCAATGCATTGAAATGTTTTTTTTTTCTTCTTCACTTCCTTTTGTCTTGATTGGGCTCTCATAATGATAGTTTGGCACCCAGGGCAGCGTTTTTAAAGTCCCAGTTTTTGTGGTTTTGAGCATAGCTCCACTACTTTTCTATTGGCCACACCCCTTCCCATTGGCCACACCCATTCAGCTGTCTCCTGCAGCTCCCATTTGATTTGAAGTCACCAGCTGCCACTGCAAATAATATAAGTTAGGCATCACTTCCAGATCATGATGTATTTTTGATACTAATATTGTCAAATGAATATTCTGTTAGAAGGGCTCATCTGTGAATATTATGTGGGGATTCGGATACTGTCCTTCCTTTTACCCAAGATGGAGACCATTTCTTATCGGGTATAAAATGCAAGTCATGTACTTGCCATACTGATCTGCAAGAGGCATGTTCAACCTCTTGGGGGTGAGTAGGCCCATCTTCTGGCTCTGAGCACATCATCCCAAAACTGGCTTGGTTTTTTCCCCATCACTTGTTTATCTGATGTTTTTGTGTTTTAAATGAAATGTTCTGTCAATTTAATTTGATCACTATGCTTATATATAACTTGCATATTTTTGTGTGTGTGTGTGTATATATATATACATATATATATATATATGTGTGTGTGTGTGTTTTTTTTTTTTTTTTAATTTTTTGTGATTTGTAGGGAGATGTTATGCTTCAAGAAAGCAGACAGAATGTTAGTGTTTTAATTTTGTTTATTGGTAGTTCTTTGTGGAAACACTCTGATAACTGTCATGAGTTGGTTACTTTTGTTCTAGGTCTTTCTGAAGATCCATATATAATGGAAGAGGAAGACCCAGCGAAGTGCAGGGCCCTTGAAAGCTCTCTGTGGGAGCTGAAGGTGGGTTAAATCTTCACATATGCTTGCATGTAGGCATTTACCTTAATATCATTACACATTTCTTTTTTTCTGTCATTGGAATACATTGTTATGTAACAGATCTACCTAAGGAATACAAATTCTTCCCCAAGTGAAGTGTAGACTTTATTTTTATTTCACTTGCTGAACTTCAAAAACACAAGTGCAAGTTGTACTTGATGAAATAGTGGACATCTTGGAATTTTGGTAAAATTGAATCCTCCTTGCAGAAATGTGTGGTGTCGTTATTATGCACGAATAGTTCTTGGACTTCTATGTGGTTCCATAATGAATACACGAGTAACATTGAAGAATGTGCGATTGACTACAAAACAATGAAGTAACATGGATTTTTTTTCAAATAGAAGGTTGAAGCACATAGTTGAATACATCATGGATGCACATAATCTTAGAGTAGAAAATAGTGTACTGCCTTGGGGAAAAAATACTTCTTTTTATACCCAACATAGAAGATTATGATTGGGTCTCGAACTATAACCAAATTATTATATGTTTGAGACATGGATGTCAAGAAATTCATGTTGAAAGCAAAGCTCAAGAGATGAATCTTTGCATCCATGCTGGGAACAGATAATAAAAGATTACGATTGAATCCTGCATTGATTGGAGCTTTATTTGTTGTATGTACTACTAGTTATAGAAAAAGAAAAAAGAAAATAAGTGCAAAGTGTTTTACTTCCTTTGAAAGCTAGTAAAGCACTTGGTGACTGCTGTCAGACGGTAACATACCTCTCACTTTATTTGCAATGATGAAAATTAGAGGCAGTTTTTGAATATTCCTCTAATTCACTTAAAAGGTAAAAGAGCAACATGTTTTGCATCAGTATGGCATTTTTGAACAATAAGATGTATTAAACTCTAATTTTGGCTGTTTTGACTTACTGCAATCTTCACTGATATACCAGCTAATAAAAATTACAAGGCACACAGCAAAAATGTGAGACAAACATAGTAGGTATAGTTGAAAGGCAGAGACTGCAGGCAGAAATGAACTGTTTTTCTTTCTGCTCCAGGTCTTTGCTGGCGAACACTACTCATTGTTCATCTGTAGTGCAGGACCTGATTGTAACAACCCTTGCTTGTAGGAATGGTTACACACCTCCAAGTCCTATTATGATTGTGTCTCACACTAGAGAGGCACTTAAGTTTATATCCCCCCCCCCCACATTGGAGGGTAAATGTTTTTTCTGAGGTTGAATGCAAATACTTTAGAGGTGATGGTTAACATAGTTAAGGAAAGTGAAAATACAGGAATTTGATTACTATGTTTATGTATCTGATGTATTTACAGAACACAAAATGCTTAACTGTAAGTATGTGTTTACTATAATATATATTTTGTAACTCCATGTATTTTCTAACCATACCAGTTAGTATACTCAACTTTCCCATGTGTTACTTGCGTGCGTTAGTATCCCCCTTTATTCCATTTTACATATTGTCAGTTTTTCAGCAGTTTCCACTTCACTGTTTTTTCAGTAACACTTTCCCTACCTTCTTTGACAGTCACGCCTGCCTGTTTAAGGTCTTCTCTCATGCACTCTAACCATATCTTGTCTGGACATCCTTGTCTCTTATTGCCTTTTTCCAGTCTTTTCCAAATCTGCTTTACTAAATTGTCTTCTTTTTCATGCAGGTATGATCAAATTGCCAAAATGGTTTCATTGACCTTCTGTGTAATTGAGGTACTGTTATTTTTAAAGCACATTTTTTTATGTCCTGTAAATGTGCACCTGGCAGGTTCTTCAGTTTTTTTGTACTCTGTTCTCTGTCTAGCCAGAATAGGAACTATGTATTGCTGTTTTTATTCTTCTATTTTTGGCGACCCATAAGGCAGCAAAGGGTCAGATCAACCCACTTGCCAGTTGAAACTGTGAATTCTGTTGCTTGCCTCCATAAGGAAGGAATTTGTTTGATGGACATCCCAGGTAGAAATCCGTGACCCCTTGCCACCCCCAAAAACCAGTGGCTTACCACATATGCTTCAGAGCTAACATGAGGAGCCCATCTGGGGCAACTCTGGGTCAGCAGTTCCTGGAACAAGACAGGTAGACATATAAATATGAAAGACTTGATGGTCTGTCTTACTCATCCTAAAAATGTTAGAGTAAGCCCATGCCAGGCAGTTTAAAGGTGGTGACCGGCAATGCCTTTATGTGATATGTAGGCAAACAAGATGCAGGTGAAGGGAGATGCAGTCATACTAGGTGTGCAGACTGGAGATACTAATATGGGAAACAGCTACAGGTTTACACCTTCAGTCTCAATCTCTTCGGGGTGATAGGCTGGCATAATGGGTAAGGTGTTTACCTTACTGGTGCAAAGTGCAGGGTTTGAGTCTCACTTGGGATAATTGGCTAGGCTTAAAATGGCCCACAAAGGCAGTTAGCCTAGTACTAATCTATGAACCTTATGACCCTATCAAATCACTTGTATTCCTTTGAATTAGAATGTCATGGTAAGCAGACTGTCGTACAGCAATAACTGCATTTTCAGGGTAATCTTGGAAACCTTGAGAAATAGTTGGATCTGTTCACCTCGGCTAAATGGTCACCATCTTCCAGTTTTCTCTTTCAGATATTCAAGGCACAATGTGTAGGGCCATGGATACCTTCAGTGCGACCTGGATAATGGGCTACTGTATGCCATCCTGGGAAAGACAGACAGGACAGTACTCATCTTGGTGTATGTTTTATAGCACATGATACTTGGTACGCAACTGTGGTGCAAAATGCATATCAGGAACCCCTGTTGCTATTTCTGCATAGCACTGTTAACACAACAGGAAAATCATCTGATACACTAAACACTGAGGATAACTGTTTAATCTGATGTTGTCAGTCTTCATTTATCCTTGACTGATGGGTTCTGTACCGAATATTGGAAAAGACTCTGCCTTGGGTCTATATTATGGCATCGAAATGCCATAACATCGAACACCTCAATGCCGGCAAGTATTCAGCAAAGATCACTTTCGCGATTTGCTGAATACTTCAAGGGCAAAGATGTAGTTGGCCAACTACACAATGTTGCCCTTTTCTCCACTGTAGTGTGATCTCGGAGTTGCTTTATTTAGTTAGAGGTGTGTGGGGGCACATCCCCCCACATGGGTGGGTTTGGTGTAGGTAGAATTAGTTCCATTGAATTGCGGAAGTGAATTTCACTGAATACTTGTCAGCACTGTGATGTTCAATGTTATGGCATTTCGATGCCATAATATAGACCCCTCTGCCATTACCACAGCTTACGGTGACCAAAAACTCTCGCGCTTAAGTCCTACCCACAGTGCCTCTCACCTAGTTTGCTCAGATTTTGTTTGCCACTTCCAGAGACAGATGCTTTTGCCAGAGCTGTTGATCTAAGTCAATTATTTTATTTATCTATAATGTTCTTTTCTCTAAAGAAGTTTTCACTTCTCTGTTTCTACTTGTTTCTATGTGATTTCTGCCCTTTCCTTTTTAGTCAATACAAGTTGCATTCTCTCTACTATCATTGGTAGTTCTCTCCTTTCCATACAGATTTGTACTCTTTTCTACCATTGTTGGTAGGTTCTTCTCATTGATTTAAAAAAAAAAAAATCTTGCTGCTCTGCTTTTCCTCACTGTCTTGTCTGAGTCTTTGAGTGGGTGTGTTCAACAGTTTGTCCTGGGAAAGTCTGTTTCCGATATCCTTTAAAGTTATGGTTGGAAAATCTAAAGGCCCTTGTGGTTTTTTAATGTGTGCCAAAAATGCTGCCAGAAGATTCCTGTCTCTGAGATTTTTTCTTTGTGTTTCTGTTTGAGCCATGTCTGTCTCAAGGTAGAGATAGCACACTCGCATTATGTTTCAAGACTAAATTAGTGAAACATCTCCCTCATCAGCCTTTCTTCTGTTTTGACAGAAATTTAGAGAACAAGTAGTTGTTCAGAGTCACCTTCTTCCTCAACACTGTCTTCTAGATGGCACTGAGCTTTGGTTTATGTTCCTCTGAACCCACTGCTTTTAACCATATTGCTACGATTCTGACAGGAACTATGGAGCTGATAGCCTTATCGGAATCTGCATCTTCGGCACCAAAGGATCTTCAGTTCTGAAACAAGTATTGCTTCGATTCTGACAGCGTCTATGGAACAAATAGCCTTATTGGAATCTGCATCTTTGGCAACCAAAGGATCTTCAGCTCCAAAACAAATACAGGATCAAGTGCTGGAATTATCAGAGTGGAACCTTCCCTTGGCGCTGACCCTCTCTGTACCAGTTAAACCTTTTTCAGGCTACTTCCTAAGACAGTCCACTTCTTACAGTGTTTGGCCCCAAACCTCCCAGCGCTGACTGTATTGATTCTGGAGATGCTTTTTCATCCGGAATTGGAGATTACTCTGAGCTCTTCAGCTTTTCAGATCGGAGACCTTTCAGGGGCTGCTTTGCTTGTCAACTCCAGGGAACAGGCGTTAACTCCTACTTCTTGGAGCAGTCCTTGCATCTCGGAGCATTGGCACCCAGTGGTTCAGTTTTGACGTCTGCTGCGGCAGTTGTCTCTTTGGGATGGGAAGTGACCTTTGTTCCCAAGGCTGTTCTCTGTTCTGCTGTCCCTTCCCTCTTTGAGGAGTTCAAATTTCGGGGCTATGAGGACCCCTATATTTTAGCCCCCCCCTTACCAGCATCTCCACCGGGATAGTGAAAACTCAGACAGCAGGATTCCTGGCTATCTGAACAATTCTTTTTCTGATGCCCCCCCCCCCCAACCCCTCAGAAGAGAGAGTGCAAGAGGAAGGGCTTGCATCCCATGGAGAAATATGTCACTAACGATACTGAATTCACTGAAGGAGAAGGGTCTCTAAAGTCACACACTTATGATGTCTCCTTTGGAGACATCTTGGAGTCACTAAAACAGAGGGGTGATGAAATCCCCAAAACCCTATCCTGGAGGAGTTAGTGTAACTACCCTTCAACATCTGATTATCTACCTCTTGGGTGATTCCATCCGCTGATGAGCTTATTCAGTTGAATTTTCAGCAGGCATAGAAAGATCCTGTCTCCTTTCATCACATCCACAGTACTCTTGACAAAATTATTTTCTTCTCCTGAGGATAAACAATTCAGGGCCAATGATCTGTCTGTGGAGTCCATGGTCATTGCAGCCATCTCAGGAAAGGTACTGGCTGGATAAAGTCCTCTATTCACCCACCTATCAGAGAGTTTCAGATGATGGATATGTTTGGAAAGTGAGTTCATGCATAATCGACCTGTCCCTTAAGAGCCCTTGAATTTCTGGGGACTTTTGCCAGACTTCAAAGGGATCTGCTTAAAGAGTTATCTTATACCTATGTGGGAGTTATCTCTGAGGAGGTAAAAGAGAAAGTTACTTCCCAGTCATCTACCCTAAAAGTCTGTGTTCAGCTCGTCCATAATGCTCATTGTACTTGCAGACTGGCAGATTCAAGTGTTGCCATTGGGAGACATGCCTGGAAGAGTCTGTGATTTTGCGGAGTCATTTGGGTCTTCACCCATCAGTGGCTCTTTTGGTGGACCATCTCCCTTTGGCCTAAAAGTTTGAGTAGCATTACTGAAGTGAGAGAGAGATTAAGATCCTTTCTGCCATAGACGTCCTTTCTCCATTCCCCAAAGATCCCTATCCAGGAATCAGAGGGGTGCTGGGGAAATGTGGTTCTGAATCCAAAGGGGCCTTTCCAGGACACACACACACAAACAGTTCTCTCAGGGGCCAAAGGGGGAACTTCAATGGAAAATGCCACTCTTGCGGCAGGGGTGACCCACAAAACTACAGTTTCAGGGATTCGTTTCTTAGTAAGCCCTACAAGTGCTGCTGAATGGAAGCCTGATTACCTTCCTCTGCAGGCAGTCAGGGAGGGTGCTTATCCTTACACCTATCTTTTCCAGTCAAGAATCTGCAGTTATTTCTAGCCAGGAGTTTGTCCAAAGGTTATATCACATCATTTACAGCTCCCCCTAGTACACAAGAAAATCCTTTATGTTCCACCCAGTGAGAGTGATCAGTTACACAAATACAAAACTGCAGAAAGAGAGAGAGAGAGAGAGACAGGAGACTAGAGACCAACTTTGTATTTTCATTGTTCTGAACAAATTGGTTCACCAAACAGAATTCTGTATGGTCACACTTCAGACTGCTGCTCTGTTATTGGAAAAGGGCAGCTGGTTATGCTCCATAGACCTTCCAGAAGCGTATCACCATATTAAATGGACAAATGCACCAGAAGGTTCCTCCACTTCCGGCTAGTAGCCAGTCATCATCAGTTCAGGGTTTTGTTCTTTGGCCTCACCACAGCCCCCATGGTGCTCAAAATGGCTCTCTGATTGCATTTCCTTCATCTGCATCAAACAAGGTATGAATCTTCCCAAATGCATGGCAGAAATAGCAGCTACGTTGGGATTGCAAGAGTTCAAAGTGTTTCTGTATCTGGATGACTGCCTCATTACTGCTCTAACCAGGCATTTGTTAATAAAAGCAAGATACTATGTTCTCCTAACTTGTACATATCAAGGAACAATTGTAAATTATGAAAAGTCACAATTGACTCCCAACTTAAGGTTTAGAGTTCATAGATACATTGCTCAATATAGAAACTTTCATAGCCCATAGGTTCAAGGTCCTGCAGTGAATGCATTAGTTCCCTTGGCAAAGTATCATAGGAGAATTCTTCAGTGACTACTTGCATAGCAATGGTCATTACCTTAACCTATGTCGGATCAGTTTTTGACCTCCCATCTTTTCAGAAAAGATCTAGCTTGGAGGCTGCACTCGAAAGAGATTCCTTGTAACTGGCCGTTTGTCCTCTCTACAACCAAGGTCACAATGTCCACAGATGCTTCCCAATGGGGGGGGTGAGTGAGCATTATTTGGGCTACATACTCCATGGTTCCCTATAAAGGGCAGTTTGCATATCAACATTCTAATGATGAAAGCAGTGTTTTTAGCCTGGCAAACCTTTCAGACTACTCTCCGTATGTGAACGATTGCGATTCAAACAGATGTCAGTGGTTTGGTACATCAGCAAACAGGAGGGACCAAATCTTAATCCTTTTTGACGAGAAGCACTCAGAACATGCCAATGGGCGATTTTTTCCCAACCAATTTATGGTAGTAGGCAAATTGAGCCGGTTTAGTCTTTTTGCCTCATGAGTGGGGCCTCTATCCAAACATGATGAAAAGGATTTCTTTGTTGAGGGGGCTAGCCATCCTGCAGCCTCTTTGCCTCATGTTTGAACTACAAGTGCAGCAACTACCTTGCTGTATCACACCCCCGACCCGGGAGTCACCGAGGGATCCTCTTTTACACACTTGGTCCCCAGGATTTTTATATGCTTTCTTCTGTTTCCCCTTAATTCCAACTTTTTACAGAAAGCAGTTCAGTTGAGGAGCAATGTAATCACCATTACTCCTTACTGGTCTGGGAAAATATGGTTTTCCCTTTTTCTTTGCATTATCTGATGCAAAAACCATGGACTTTGGACCCAGCTCCATAACATCTGTCCCATTCAGTTTGTCTCAACTGAACATTCTGAACCTCAACCTGACAGCTTGACTCCTCCTTTTCCAGGCAGATAAATCTTTCTTCCCCAATACATCATATTCTATTAGCTTCCCATAAGCCATCCACACGGAAACTTTACACTAGCAAAAAGAAGAAATGTCACTGTTTGGACTTCAGAAAGTGATACTGACTCTGTTTTGGTTCCTGTTGGCAAAATTCAAGACTTTTTAGCTTTCATTTTCAACACCAGAGCTTCTCCTATTATTAAAGTCCAACTAACTCTCATTTCCAACAGTTTTGAGGAATATTTCTTTGGTTTCTCACAGACCTTGCACGGCCCTTTCTTAAGGAACCCTGTTGAGATCTCCTTACAAGGATCCTGTATCACCTTGGGATTTCAATTTGGTTTTACAGGTGCTTGTGCAACCACCCTTCCAACCATTTGCTAACTGTAAGTTAACACTTTCCAGGATATTTATTTTTCTTCTTAGTGATAGGGGACTCTAAAAGCATATGCCCTACTTCATGTCATTAATGTTTGGAAAAATACTGAAGAGAGGGGAAGAGGAGGGAGAGAGTTTAACTGTAAGTAAAATAATTGTTTTCTTAACAGTATTAAAGTGGTGCATGATTTTCTCTGCATGTTATAAAGTAATGTTTTTTCAGTTATTTGTAAATGTGATGGGGATGCTAATGTAACAAGGTGACTTTTTTTTTTTTCTGTCTCCCTTCTCTCTTTCTCCTTGTTTAGTTTTAGGAAATGTAGGCACTGCAGTGGTGGTGCAGTGATTAGCATTGTCGCCTGACAGCAAGAGGTTCTCCGGTTCGATCCTTGGCTGGGGTGCCTTCTGTGCGGAGTCTGCATGTCCTCCCTGTGGTCGCGTGGGTTTCCTCCGGGTGCTCCGGTTTCCTCCCACATCCCAAAGACATGCTGTAGGTGGATTGGACACTCTAAAAATTGGCCCTAGGCATGAGTGTGTGCTTGCGTGTGTGCCCCTTCTGTAGAAGGTTGGGCGCCGGGCTGGCAACTCGACACTGTAAAACTCCACTGCCAATCATGAGCGGACAGATGATCCGCTGTGGCGACCCCTAACCGGGAAAAGCTGAAAGAAGAAGAAGAAGGCACTGCAATGAAGTATCTGGTTAACAGAGCATGACAAAAGAAAAATGTGTTTTTTCTCATTCTTGCATAGGGAAATTACCGTGTTAGCTTTATATAGTAAGTTTTGACAGAAAGCAGGTAAATAAAAAAGAATATTGACTATTATAAGATATTTTTTTTAAAAGCAGTTCTGTTTCTGGTTGTCATGTCACTAGCAGGCAATTTGATAGAGAAATGGCTTGGCAAAAATGTTTTCTGAAAGCATTCAAGTGTTTCCCAGCTGGGAGACCTATAAAGGTAAGGCAGAACTGGGCAGCATTAAATAGAATTTACATGCTCTATCATGCATCTTATCATGGATAAGCTTTCTTTCTGTTTAGCTCAAGTCCTTGTTGGGCTGTCAGTTTGGAGCTTATGTTCCTGTTAAGGAGGTAAAACTTAAGTTATTTGAAGTTGTACACAGTTTTGTGTGTTATTAACTTAGTAGGTTTTAGGGGGGGTATTGTGTGTGTTTATTTTAGGGTTTTCAATAAAACAAATATCTGCAAGATGTGACATAGGCTGAAATGGAGGTGACACGAAACAGTTGTATAAAAGATTAATCTGCCAAACAGTGCTTGCATGCAACACAAAAGCTAGACACTTGATAAAAAAGCCGTGATACATAATGGGTGGGAATAATAATCCCTCAAGAATATGATTCTCTCTCTTTAAACATTAATGGTCTCTCAGATAATTCCAAAAAAGAAAGTAGTAAGCTATATTAAAAAATGTAGAGTGCAAATAGCTATGCTACAAGTGAGACCCTTGGAAAGAGCTGAACATGTGAATTTGATAAAGAAAGGTTTTCAGGATGGCTGTTCAGCAGAATACCTAGGGCAAAGGAAGAGAGGCATACTTATATTAATTGCAAGAGGAGCTCCAATAGCCGTAGAGAAGTTTTTTAGTTTAGTTGCAGCTAAGGAGGGAGGCTCTGGTGTTATTTCTAAGAAGATTAATTTTTGGTAAGATTTCACCAGGGAGGGCCACATGCAGGGAGGGGTGCAGTGGTCCCCCATATTGGTGAGCACCAGGTCCAGGATGTTTGAGTCCCTTGTGGGGGTGTCAACCGTCTGATCCAGTGCATTGGAGTTAAAATCCAGGAACCTTTGGGCAAGTGAGTTGGAACACACACAATTTACCCATTCAATGGCCAGGTAACTAAAGTTGCCTAAAACCATGGTATTCGGTTGTGTCTTGATTGCCTATTTGGAACTACTTGAGTCAGGGTGGGTGTGCTGATGCATGGAGGGGGTACTCTAGCTGGCAATGATTTGTATAGGTGTGATACCAACTGTTAATTGCACCTGAATTAGCTCAATGGAATTGTCCTGTTCAACTAATCTAGAGGTGTATTTATTTTTAGTGAATATTGATACACTACCTCCTTTAGTTTTCATGCATTCAATTTGTGGTCTGAAAGTGTGGAAGGAAATGTAACCTGGTATGTCTGGGGTGCTCTCTGCACTTAAATCCGGTTTCTGTTACTGCACAGATGTCAACATCTTCCAAGGTGAGGAGAGCTTCCAGTAAGTGCAATTTCAGGTTTAGACTTCTAACATTTAGCAGCAGAACCATGGGATTGTTTTAGGGGGTATTTTTACATTGGGTATTTTGTTTTGTTGCATTGCCTAAAAAAGGCACTGGGGGTGGCAAGAACCTTTGCCAGTAATCAAAATCCTAGGGGAGACAGATTAAGACCATCTCTGGCAAAATGTGGTCTCTCTGCCATGTTGTCCCAGGCTGCTAGATACTGAATCCCCTTAGAATGACGCCAGAAGCTAAGTCAATTGTTGAAGTCAGTAATTTTTTGTTTGTATTGACATCATCTTAGGTGAGGGTAAAATGCTGCTTAATGCTAGGGACATACCTGCCCGAGACACACACAGCTTTGTCATAGGTAGGTACTAGGCTATCGGCCCAAGGGCCTATGTAAGCCTAGCCAGCAAGGTACCATAGCTTACGCCACCCAAGAAAGTTATTTTCCTGTGCCACTGTCCAGCAGAGACACAGAAGTGATCCCTGGGGTGTATTTCCTATTTCCCATCCAATCATCAAGATTTTTCTTGAGGAGTGCTAACGAAGAACTTTGCTTGACATAGATGGGTAGCTTGTTCCAGAGTATAGGAAGTCTCTGGGACAGGAATCTATCCCTCCAGTGTGTCCTGTTTATTGTGGTGATGAGGTTTAGGTCCCTAGAGCATGTAGCTTGGAGGGATTGGGATTTGTGTAGCATGTCCAACAGCTCTGGGTTTGACATAGCTTTATATGTTAGACAGAGATCACCTCGGAGTAGGCGATATGCTACGGAGTAAAGCTAGAGTTTTTTGAGGTGGTCAGTGTAGGGCATTTGTTTGAGGCCAGTAATCCTCTTTGTGAGGTACTTCTGTGGCCTTTCCAGCTGCTGCAGATGTCTTGAGGTACATTCCAAAAGGGGCGTTGTACTCTGTAATGGGTGTAATGAGTGACGAGTAGAGGGGAACAATGACCTCTCTTTCCTGGATGAGAACCCTTTTATGATGAGGTGTGCAACATAGAAGAACTTCCTTACTACTGTGGCGATGTGACTATCAAAGGAGAGACTACTGTCCACCTGGGTCCCAAGGTCTCTTATCATGCATTCGGTGTTAAGTAGATTGCTGCCCATGTGGTAGTTCATGGGTACAGAGTTTTTACCAAAGGGGATGACACTGCACTTTTTGGCATTGAGCTTGAGGCCATGGCTCTGACACCAGGCATCTGTCTCAGTGAGGCCCTTCTGTAGGATGTCCACATAATTTGGGGACTTGACTATGGCTCCTAGTTTGCAGTCATCTGTGAACTTCATCAGCCAGAGGCCTTCTGTGTTAGCCTGTACTTCAGAGAAGTAGATACCAAACAGGAGAGGTCCCAGGACAGAACCCTGTGGCACTCCACTTGTCACTGCCTTGAGGTCAGATTTGGAGTCTGCAACTTTTACAGTGCGGGTTTTGTCAGTGAGCCAGTTGGCAACCCATCTTGTGATGTAGGGATTTATACCTAGTTTAGTGAGTTTAGCTATAATTCCAGAATGGGGGATGGTGTTGAAAGCTTTGGCGAGGTCAGGATAGGCTGTGTGAACCACCTTATCCTCATCCACGGCTTTGGTGACTGCCTCAAAGAAGTCGATCAGGTTCAAGAGGCATGATCTGCCTTTCACAAACCCAAACTGGGTGGGATTCAGAGTTTGGAGGTTACCAATGTCTTTGAGTTCCATGATGATACGTTCCATGGCCTTGCAGACCAGGCTCGTCAGGCTAATTGGTCGATAGTTCCCGGGATCAGTGGTGGCTCCCCCTTTGTGGAGTAGGATAACTGTTGCTATGCGCCATTCACTGGGCACAAAGCCTGATGCGAGGCTGTTATTGAACATGGTGCTTAAGTGAGGAGCCAGTTCGTTCTGAAGTTCATGTAAAACGCAGCCTTGGGATGTTGTCAGGTCCCATGGATGCTGTGTTTTTGGCTTTAGAGAGTGCAGCTTTTACCTGCGTAGTTGTGATTACAAGGAACTCTGCATTCTTTCTGTATAGATATGGGCCCTTTAGGGGGTGAGAGGGGGGGTAAAGTTAGTACTGAACCGATCTGCCTGGATGTTGGCAATATCAGTTGGTTCTGTCATTTTCGTGCGTTTGTGCTGTAACCCAGAGCAGATCTGGGTGTTGCATCTAGATTCTTGACATAGCTATAGAATGCTTTGTGGTTGTCCTTGGATTTAGTGGTGATTTTGTTTTTGTAGCTAGCTTTGGAGGATCTTATAAGGGATCTCAGCTTCTTACTGAGGCTGACCAGGGAGCTCCTCCACTCATGGGATTTTACTCTCTTTTGCAACAGTTTCTTCCTTCTGTTGTACAGTTTGTTTATGGCAGGGGACCACCAGATTGGCTTCCTTTTTTTGGAGGATAGCGTCTTGGTTCTGTTTGGGATAACACAATCCATGCACTCGTGTAAGTGCTTATAGAGTGCATTTGTGTAGGATTCAGCAATTGTAACTGTATTGTCTATCTGCATGGGTGTCATGAAGTTCACCACTTCTGTCTTAAGGTGGCTTTGGAGAAATTTTTTACTGTGGTTTCCTTAATGGGGGGTGGGGGTGGGATGTGGATATCAAGGGTGATAAGCTTATGGTCGGATTGGACCAAAGAGGAGTTGACTTCAGGTGTGGAACACCTGTCACTCATGTTGGTAATGACTAGGTCTAGGATATTGTTTCCCCTGGTGGGGGTGTGGATAAGTTGATCTAGGGCATTGGAGTTTATGAATTCCAGAAAGCGTTGAGCTAAGGAGTTGGTACACGAGTAGTTTTCCCAGTTAATGGTAGGGTAGTTGAAGTCGCCCATTATTAGGGTGTTTGGTTGAACCCTAATATTTTCCAGTACATTAAGAAGAGGAGTGAGAAGCCTGGGGCATGGTGGGGAATCTGTAGCAAGCTACAATTTGGATTGCAGTTTTGCCCAGAGTTAGTTGCACTTGGATAACCTCGGATGCATTATGCTGAGCAACTAGCCTGGAGGTGCGGTTATCCTTAATGTATATGGACACACCTCCGCCTTTGGTGTTTCGGTCCAGGTTACATGGCCAAAAAGTGTAGTATGAGTTGTAGCCTGGTAGTGCAGGGGTGCTCTCTGGAGCCTTGAACCAGGTCTCAGTCATTGCACAGATATTGATGTTCTCCATTTTAAGGAGTGCCTCGAGTGAGTGCATTTTGAGATTTAGACTTCTAGCATTGAGTAGCATTACCTTCAGTTTTTGTTTGCCTGTTCCTGTTACGGTGGTGAATTTATTTGACCCCTGCCTAAAAAAGGCACTATAGGGGCAGCAAGAGCCTTAGCCAGTATCCGGAATCCCAGGGGCGACAGGTGCAGGCCATCTGCGGCAAAGCATCGTGGTCTGTCGAGCATGTCATCCCAAGCAGACAGATACTGGATCTCCTTAGAATGACACCAGAAGCTTAACCAATTGTTGAAGTCAATCATTTTGTCCTTGTACTGCGGTATCATTCAGGGCAATGGCAGAATGCTACTCAGGGCTAGGGTCATACCTGCCTGGGCTACAAGATCAGAGAGCTCTTCCATGTCTCTTTTCATGTAGTCCAAGGAGGTACATCTCAGGTCATTCATGCCAACATGGACAATGACAGAGTCATATTTGTACTTGGTGTGGAGTTACCTGAGTGCATGGGTTATGTGGCGGATCCTGGCACCCGACAGGCAGCTTGACAGTAGCCTTCTCCTTGTCTAGCCTGGTGAGTTGGACATCAGTGTGCCTGACTATAGAGTCACCTATGACTAGTGTGTTGGGTACGTTGTTTTGCCTTATTGGCTGTGGTTGAGTGGCACACTGAGTCTGTGGGCTATGTATCATTTGGGTTGTGTTGGGGGATGTAGGTTGCTTGCATTTCTGCTTTGGAGGTCTCTGTTGCTTAGACAGATTATTATTGAGAGCCTCCGTGAATGTTTTTGTGTTACTGTGTGTGGATTCTGGTGGTGTAGATTTAGTGAGACTATGTGATGAGTGTGGTGTGGTGCAAATGTTTGCCTTCTCCTCATGACTGTCAAGTTCAGTCTTGGTTAGAGAGAGCTTTACCTCCAGTTTGGCTAGATAAGTGCATCTCTCACAGGTTGTAGTGTTGGGTGGTAGGAGGAGAGGGTTGTCAGTGTACATGAGGCAATTTCTACATTGCTTCAAGATGCCCAGATTCATCAGATAGACCGGAGAGAACACTGGGAGCTGACCCTTGGACATGCCTGAATAAAAAACTATTTTCCTGTAGATAAGTGAGGAAAGTGAGTACAAGAGCAGTTTTTCTCTAAGCAAGTGAGAAACTTAAGTACAAAAACTGTTTTCCTCTTGGTAATGAGGAAGATATAGTGCTATAGTAATTAGTAGCTTATTTAGTGCTTACAAGTTCTGAACAAGTGCTGAGCATGAAGAAACAAATTTAAGTGCTAAAACTAAGAATCTGCTTCTGCACTAGACTAGATACAGGACAGAAACGAGTGCAAATGCAGGCTTTCAAACCAGAAAGTTGAGAGAGATGGAAGAGATTGCCCATACGGCCAATAACTACAATTTCTGGGCCAGAACCACTCCTTGTGTGGTAGACAGGTTACCTAGTGGTTACCACTCCCACTGATAAGCTAGAAGGCTTCCCTCCAATATAGAAAGGCTTGTTGGGGGGGGGGGGACTCAGAAGCTTACATACAGTCCTGGATACAGCAAATCTATATCTGGAACACTAGTTACAGGAAAGGCAGGAAACAGGCTTACAGTTTTTTTTTATATACAGAAAAGTAGCAAAAACAAGAGTAAAAAAACAATTCACATGCAGTGCAACAAGCTAGCACACTTAAGTATGCGGCAATATTAGACCAAACACAGTTTAAAAAATGCAATTAAATTAAAAAGGACTAAAAGCAAGAGCAGAAAGAGTTTATTAGGTAGCATGTGGTAAAGAGATGGGACTGGGGGAGTGTCCCAGATCAAATCTACAGTGGGGTGGGCAACTGCAAAAGCCACCAAATTTAAACTACCAACCAAAAATAGGGAGGGTAGGTGGGACAAAACCAAAAAAATATTCTCAGCTCTATATTTGCCGATCGGTCTCTCAGAACAGTGAGACAGCAGTTTCAACACAGATCTAAGCAACAATTAACAAACTCTATAACCAAAAAAAATATGCTCAGCTCTGTACAACTGCAGATAATCTGTAAGGCAGTCTCTCAGAACATGTCATGTCTCTTTATATAGTCCAGTGAGGTACGTATCAAGTCGTTCACACCAAGTCACAGTGCCTGTTGTTGAGAGAGGTGTGAGCGTTGTGGTGGATCCTGGCACCTAACAGACAGCTGACTGTGACCTTTTCCTTATCCACCTAGTGAGAGGGGATGTCTGTCTCACAGTGGAGTTACTGTGTGATGTGGCAGATCCTGGCACCTCACAGAAAACTGACTGTGTCCTTTTCCTTATCCAGCGTAGTGAGAGGGGATGTCTGTCTCACACAGTGGAGTCACCTATGACTAAGATGTTTGGTTTTGTATTATGCCTCAAGGGCTTATTTTGAGAAAGATTGTTGTGTGGGGTATTGTGTACAATGTCTTGCAGAAGATGTATTGTGTAAAGTTTCCCTTTGACTTTTAAGTCCTTCCCTCCTAAGAGGAAAGCTCCTTTTGTTAAGAATGTACCAAGTTTTTGAGTTTTCTGAGGCTGACAAAAATGTTTATATTGCTGCTAAAAGAGCATAATTTCTGAAGTCTGTTTCTGGCAAGGATCCTAATGATTTATTTCCCTTACTGATTTTTCTTCTAGGTCTGCTTCTGGTGTGTTTAGAGTAAAGAGGACTCTCTCATTCCTTTCATCCATGCAATATTGGATCTTTGGCTGCAAAATCAAAGCTCTGTACCTCTAAACCTACTTCTGATGTATTCAGTGGACATCATAGGTCTTTCTTTCCAACTATCTGTAAGAAAATATGGCAGGTGTTCTTTCATATTTAGCAAGCTTGGTCTTGTGTCCTTACGTACTAACATCAGGGGCTGCAGGCCACTTTAATTGCATGATTTTTCTGACTCTGCTTCAGACCTTGTTTCCCATCCAAGCCATCAGTTGATCCGTCATCTTTGTCTACACTTATGGCTCTTCCAAGATCAGTGACTTTAACCTTGGCAGCTTCAATGTCAACAGAGCCATCAGTGTAGAGGGTCTTTATTCCAACCTTTGTGGAACTGATTTCTATATCTGTGTTGAAGAATTCAGGGTTGACCTCGGTTCCCTTGGACTCGAGGCTGATTAAATCCCTGAACTCTGCTTTTTGGTATTCAGCATTTGTGCCATCACCCTTGACTAAAGCATCTCAACCCTTTGTCCTCTGACTTTCATCAGTCTGAGGAATAGTATTTTTGATCTTTGGGTTCAGGTCATGCTCAATTTCTTGGACACAATAAACTGTTGCCTCCTTTATCTGCCTTTTGCTCACTTCCTCCTCCAGGAATAGAGGAACGAGGGCCTAATCAAGGTATCAGTTACAAGGCCATCACTCAGCCTTCATCTTTTGTGGCCTCTGTCATCCATGGACACTGGGCTCATCAGGGTGAAGGCTAAATGTCCCCAAGATATTTCATCAAAATTTGAGCACTTTCTGGTGGAGGCACTCCTATCACCTTGATCTCTTCTCATGGGTGGATCTGCCCACTGATGATCTAGTGCTGGTGAAGATAGTTACAGGTGATGTATGGAAAAACCCAGATGAGGTGGTTCCTATTCTCAGGCATCACAGCCAGATTCTCTGTCCACCTAAGGACTTTCACAGCTGGCAACAGAATCTGGTATTAGACATGATCTGCACTCATGATCCTTGAGCCTCAGCCCAAGGCCATTCACCCCACCCCAAACAAGGAGTCACAGACATTGGGAAAATTTGAGAAGGCATTCTCCTCCTTTACCTTAAGGGCAGTGAGCTACCTCATTCCTTTGGGTCTGAGATGATAAATTTGTCCACTAAATTGTCAGTGCATATGAGACTCACCATTTGCTCTGTCTTCCAGGTGACCAATAAAATAGTGGTCCCTTATAAATTTCTCTAAGACTTTTGGGTTTCTAATAACATAATGAGAATGGACCCCATTTCTAAGTCAGAGTATGATTAAAGTTCATGAAATTAGTATTTTCAGTCTTCGATGTTAGCCAAAAGTGCTTTTCACAGTGCCCACAATGTGCCCAGAACTTTTTCCTCCTGTAATTCATATGGAGTTGCATGTATCAGTAACAGAAGTAGAATTTGCAGTTGTATTTTCAAATGAAGCCCCTTGCTCCTGTTACTAATGGAACTGTCTGGGTAGCCTTCTTCCACTTTGTCCTCATTTCTGCCTGCAGATCCTCATACTTTGACTTTGCCTGTCTCTGTGTACGTAAGACACTGTAATCACTGGGTGTAGCAGTTTCAATGATCAATGCTACTTTTGTCTTCTTTTCATGGACTAATATATGTGGTTTTCTTTCATGTATTGTTTTTAACTGTTTGTAATGCCTGTCTCTGTGTACATAAGACACTGTAATCACCGGGTGTAGCAGTTTCAATAATCAATGCTACTTTTGTCTTCTTTTCGTGGACTAATATATATGGTTTTCTCTCATATAATGTTTTTAACTGTTTGTAATGGGTGATCCGATGTGATACGAACTTCTGTCATTTTCATTAATGCTTTGTGTCTCGTGTTTCCAGTGCTTCTTAGCTACTTCAGTATGATAATGTTTACACAAGCCCAGTGCAACAGACTTCCACATTATTATGCCTTTCAATATTCAGACCTCCTGCCATTGGTGTAATACACTCAGCAACAAAGTATGTGATTGTTTCCAATTCTGTTTTACAAAACCTGCATTTGCCTGTTTCTCTGACATGTTCAATGGACTTTGTACATAATCCACTATCCTGGGCCTCCAGTATTAACCTTTTTGTGTTTGGTTTAAATTCACTTCTCCTTAACAATTCTTGGGTTAGTTCCTGATCAATGTGGTTGTTTCAGGAGTTTTCTCTACCTGGAACTATATTTATGTGTTTTCCACATTTCTTGCCTTTTCATCTGATCCTTTACCTTGTATTCTTCCTTTCTTTTGTTTTTTGGCACATTCAGTTGTGAACTGATTTTTTTTTTTATCTGTTAGGTTTGATTTCCATTCATGCTCAACGCCGATATACTTCTGCTAAACTAAGCAGGGAAGCCATCTTAGATTTGTTCTCCTCATGTTTTAAAACTTTCACTATGTTTGGATTTTGTGATCTTAGCAGATATGTATACAGTCCCATGATTGAAGGTCTATATATGTAATCAATTTTGAGGAGGCCCATACTTCCTTCAAATTAGGGAATATGTATAATCTTGGTATAAGGGCAGCTGCGGTGGTGCAGCGGTTAGCGTCGTCACCTCACAGCAAGAGGCTCTCCGGTTCAATCCTCTGCTAGGGTGCCTTCTGTGCAGTCTGCATGTCTTCCCTGTGGTCACGTGGGTTTCCTCCAGGTGCTCCGGTTTCCTCCCACAGACATGATGTAGGTGGATTGGATACACTAAATTGGCGCTAGGCATGAGTGCGTGTGTTGGCCTTCTGTAGAAGATTGGAAGCTGGGCTGGCAACTCGACACCGTAAAACTCCACTAACTGAACCAAAACCAAGAAAAAAACAGGACCAAGAACAAGTTTAAAGACCACCAAGCTGACACCACGAGATTTGAATAAATCCAAAAACTGGTCTTTATTTTTAGAAAAAACACCACACCAATGTCACGTATCACAAGCGCTTTCGCTAGGATATTCCTAGCTTTATCAAGTTGTTAGAACCTTCTGAAACATCAGCTTAAATAGCTGCTTGTGTTAATTATCAGGCAATCATAATGCAATTAAAAAGCTGATCAATTACCATTCATCTAATCAGGTAGGAAAACTACCCATCAAGTGCAAAAAGATTTTCTTGGCACTTCAAATACATTACATAGCATACTTCCATACAATTAAAAAACTTTTGTCGTTACATATCCTGTCTCATCATAACTTGTAAAATTATACTATGTACATTTAAAAATTTTTGTTAAATCAATTAAAATAACATATAGGTGTGCTGCTACTTGCACTATCAAATCTTTGCCCAAGTACATGCCTATAAATAAAAGTTAGACATAAACATGTCAAAGTGTGTGAAAGAGCAGGTAAAAAATGTATATGGGTAGGTGGTCCCCTTACCTATGCTACTGATTTCCCCCTAGCAATGTCTTTGATGCACAGGTGCTATTACACGTGGGCTGTGTTCATAATCTGGCCCTTCTTAACTTTAAGATTGGTTTTATGCTGATGGTATCATTTAGTCCGGGCCAGTTTGCTGCATTCAGTCTGAGCTGCCACTGTAAAACTCCACTGCCAATCATGAGTAGACAGGTGATCTGCTGTGGCAACCCCTAACTGGGAAAAGCTGAAAGAAGAAGAAGATATAATCTTCGTATACACTGATTTTTATAAATCATGTGATAAGCATGAAGCAATTTTGTTGTTTTCCAGCCCAGCTGATCCAGTAACTTTTGGGGCCATTCAATTACCACAAAACTGTAAGAACAGGAAGAACAAATTAATTTATAGTTCAGTCTTGGTTCTTAGATGTTAGAGCTGATGTTCTTCGTGTTTCACTGTTGCAGTCATCACATTTTGGTTATCTGCTTGCAGTAGCCCTCAGTCGGCCTGATTCTCAAAGTCTTGGGTCCTGCGTCGGTTGCTGTCTCATCTTCTGTGACGTCAGGTAGTTAGGGGTATAAAGCATGCAGCTGATGCCATTACATCAGTCTTTCTTGTCGGGCGGTGCCTGAAGCAGAAGCATTTTGCAAGTGCTGGTCGGCCGACTCCTGAAATTTTCATTTTTGAGTTTCAGAACCAAAGTCTTCAACTAAAGCTAAGTACCCCGTTGGGGAAACTTTTTCTTCCTCTAAACTAATGTCAGTAAAAGTCAATTGTATTTCTTGTGAAAAACAAATACCTCATAAAAATTTTCATTCGTAGACTGCGGTGGTGGTGCTGCGGTAGCGTTGTCGCCTCACAGAAAGACGGTGTCCTGTTCGATTCTCAGCTAGAGGGTCTTCTGTGTGGAGACATGTGTGAATGGGCGTACCTTCGTTGAAGGTTGTGCGCCAGGGCCGGCAACTCGGCATGTAAAAATCTACTGCCAATCATTAGCAGACCGGAGTTCCACTGTGGCCACCCCTAACCGGGAAAAGCCGAAAGACGCAAACAAACTGTATTCCTTGCCTAGGCCCTGACCACGATGTACCTCACTGTTGGTTTTGTACCTTATTTAAGCAACAAACTATCCGTTGTCTGTATATTTACACTTCTTAATATTTTGGTGCTCAGTTCAATTATCCAGCTATGTCTTCGGTAAGCCATCTGACTGCCGACATTCCGAAAAAATGCAAAGATAAAGACAGAGACAGGCCACCTAGGTCCAAAGCTGCCAAAGACGCTTCTCCTAAGCCAGTCGCCAGTTCGCCGGTACTCAGTGAGGCGCTTTCGCAGCCCCTGATACCCACTACTTCAGATTCGCAGGCCTCTACTGAGACCCATTCGGAGTCTGATATGCCGCGAGATGCTTCAACTGTGGAACCTGTGGATGTCTCTACCTTGGATGGGTCCGGAGCCGCTGTGCCGGCACCGGCTTCTGAGGGTGTATTTAGGCCTACTGACTTGCATATTAAACCGACGCCATCTTATTCTTCAAGGCCTAAAACTCGAACCATGCCTAGAAAACCAATGCCCAGACTGCATGGTCAGGTCTCTATGCCTAAAAAACAAATAAGAATGGCTGAAGACCTTATAACTTTAATCAGGGGAAGCCAACCTTCCCCTTCTAAGAGACCTAGGACTGAATTTGCTTATGATACTTCTGACCAGGATTCTGAAATTTCTGTTTCCTCTGATGACCAGGATTTACCCTAATCTGCCTATAAGGATTCTGATGCATAGGACTCTATTCCCTCTGCTTCCCCCCCAGAGGATTTCTCTTTTGCTGAAACCTTGCATACTCTTTGGGAGCATTTTTGCTGGGAAAGCCAGGATTACTCTGATTCTAAAAAGAGGCTTAGGGATTTCTTACTCCTGCCTCAACACAGGCCTTTAGCTATCCCTCCTGTACTAGAGATTGTTGATGATGCCTTTTCGGAATCTAGCTTGGCCCCTGACTCTTTACCTCCTGCTCCCAGAAAACCTGATAGATATTACAGGGTTCTTGACTCTCACAAGTTCCTTTTTAAAAATCCTACTGCGAATCCTGAGACCATGTCACAGGTACCCAAGGGCATTGAGGCTACTACTGCCAAAAACCTTACCCCTTCTGATAGCGACTCCAGGACGCTGGATAGATGGGGTAAGAAGGTATGCATTTCTGCAACATTGACCATTAGGGCCTTAAACTGTCAGTTTCAAATGTTAAAGTATCAGCAACATATTATTGGATTGCTTAAACAGAAAGTGATGTTGATTCCTGACTGTACTGAAAATAAGGATTTACAGGATTTAATGCATTCTGCTGAACAGGTTGGAAAACATACTTTGCAATGTGGTTTTGATTAACGCTGCTGTCACTGGGTCTGTACTTAGAAGGCATGCTTGGCTTAAGGAGCAATCTTTGCCAGATCATGTTAAAGCTAAATTGCTGGATGCTCCCTTAAATCAAGACCGCCTGTTTGGTAGCAAAGCAGAAGTTGTTCTTAAAAAGATGGAGGAAAAAGCTAAATCTATTCAAACTGTTAAAGATTTCCTACAAGTACAGCCTCCAAGATTTAGCAGGCATTGGCCCTCTAAGAATTGGTCCTTTCCTGCCTCTTTCAGGCCTTCTCAGTCCAAACCCAGAACCAGCAGAACACCCAGGCTTCAGATCCAGGGTGCGCACAGGACTAAGCAGTGGGGGACTCCCACTTCCAAATCAGGGAGTAGTAAGACTCCCCCCTATAGTAAGCTGTCTCAGTGACTTAACCATAAAACTTCCAAGCACTTCTCAACTGACAGCTCCTTTAAGGGGAAAGATTGCTCTGCAGGCCAAAAACTGGGAGGTCATAACCTAAGACAAATGGGTTTTAAATATAGTTTCCCAAGGATACAGATTTCACTTCCACACATTACCAACCCCAAACAGTTGGCCAGATCTACCTCCAAATCAGTGGGCAGAGGCTCAAAAGCAAGTACTCTTTCTTAAGCGTAAAAGCTATTCAAACTGTACCAGAGGAGGAAAAGGGACAAGGTTTCTACTCAAGACTTTTCCTGGTACCCAGAAAAGACAATTTATGGCATCCTATCCTGGACCTTTCTATCTTAAACATCTTTTTGGTGATTCCAAAATTCAAGATGCTAACTCTTCACCAGTTGCTTCCTATGCTAGGCAAAGATGCCTGGTTGGCAACACTGGATTTAAAGGAAGCCTACCTGCACACCCCAATCAGGGAATCTTGCAGAAGATAGCTACGCTTCAAAGCAGGCTACAGTTTTCTGCACTGCCCTTTGGCTTATCTACTGCGCCTAGGGTGTTCACAAGATGCCTAGCTCCAATCATTGCATTTTGCAGGCAAAGAAATCGTCAAATATACCCATACCTGGACGATTGTCTAATTCAGGCAGAAAGCCAGGACATACTTTTGATTCATCTGGCATTTGTACAAAAGGTGCTAACTTGTCTGGGGTACACCATAAACGAAAAGAAATCACATCTGGTACTCTGTCAACAAATTATATTCCTGGGAGCAAGCTTGAACACATCTTCCCAGATGGCTTTCCTCACACCAGAGAAACAAATTCATTTGACAACTTCAAACTAATGGCCACAAAGAACCTGCTATCTGCAAGGCAAATACTGCAAGCCTTCGGGTTCATGGCCTCCTGCATTCTGTTAATTCCATATGCAAGACTGCATATGAGGGAAACTACAGTGGTATCTAAAAAGCTTATGGTGTCAACATTCTCAGGATCTAGAAGCAATGATTCCTATCATACCTTGCCTACGGTTAGAGTTCCTTTGGTGGGCAGAGACCTGCCACCAAAACAAGGGACTACCATTCACTCTACCCCCTGCCGCCCAAACCCTAACAACAGACGCATCAGACTATGCATGGGGGGGCTCACCTGGCAGGGAAGTGCATTCAGGGCAAATGGAACCCAAGTCAAATGCACTTGCATATCAATCAAAAAGAAATGTTAGCTGTACAGAACGCTTTCACAGCCTTCAAGGACCGCATCCTTCTAAGACAATTAATGGTAAAGACGGGCAACACCACTGCTGTGTGGTACATAAACAAGCAGGGAGATTCCCATTCTTACCCCCTCTGCAGACTAGCCATGGCTCTGTGGAACATAGCCTTGAACTACCAAGTACATCTACAGGCTCAATTCCTGCCAGGAAAACTAAACACAGTGATAGACTATCTAAGCAGAAATCTCATGGACCCAGACGAGTGGAAACTGGAACCAAAGACTTTCAACATGTTGATAAACAAATGAGGGAGCCCAGATATAGACCTGTTTGCCTCCCCCCAGAACTACCAACTGGACAGATTCTGCACAAGGACTCCCCACAAACAAGCTTGGAAAGTGGATGCTCTGTCCTTCAGCTGGAAAAAATCTATCAGTTTATGCCTTTCTCCCTTTGCCTCTCCTCTCCAAAGTACTACTAAAGATCAAACAGGACAAACCAAGGATGATACTGATTGCACCAGACTGGCCACGCCAGCACTGGTACCCCCTCTTGCACAGTGTCTCACTGCTGGCTCCATGGCACCTACCTCAGACCCCTACCCTGCTGTCACAGGAGGGGAGCCAGATTCTGCACCCTCAGCTTCAAACCTTGAACCTGGCAGCCTGGCTAATTACCTAATCTCTCCATTACCATCTCTCAGTAAAGAAGTGTTGGATGTCATTTTGGAGGCAAGGAGGCCTAGTACTAGAAAATCTTATGCTGAAAAATGGAAAAGATTCTGTGCCTGGAACCAAACTCAAGGGATGAGCACAGCAGCGCCCAACATACCTCAGATTCTTCAGTACTTAACTGAGATGCTTCATAAGAGCCTTTCTTTTTCCACCATCAAAATTCATGCTTCAGCCATTTCAGCTCATTACAACACAGAACCACCCCTCTTCTCTCATCCACTGCTCAAGCAGTTCCTCAGAGGGGCCAAAAACTTAAGACCACCCAGTAGAGCCCCAACTCCAGCCTGGGACCTTAACTTTGTATTGGAAAAACCTAGTCTTCCTCCTTTTGAGCCAGCTGCAAGTGCAGAGGTAAAATTCCTCTCTTGGAAAACAGCCTTCTTTTTAGCAATCACTTCAGCAAGAAGGGTATCTGAATTGCAGGCCCTTATGGCAGTGGAGCCTTTCATCATCTTTCATGCGGACAGGGTGTCCCTCAGGACCAGTCCCTCCTTCATGCCCAAGGTGGTATCCAGTGTGGCTCTTAATCGGTCCATTCATTTGCCAACCTTCTTTTCTAATCCACAGAACAAAGGGGAAAGCATATTGCACTCCTTAGATGTGCACAGGCAACTTAGATTTACTTGTACAGGACTAAACCTCAAAGGAAATCTGAACTGCTGGTGGCATTTGCTGCAGGGACAGAGGGGAAGGCTATTTCAAAGCAAACCATTTCTAAATGGGTAGGTCATGGCATTCATTTCTGCTATAAGCACCATGGAAAACCTATCCCACAGGGGATTAGATCCCATTCAACCAGGGCTGCATCTACCTCTACAGCCTTTCTCAGAGGTGTCCCTACCAGGAACATCCTAGAAGCTGCTACCTGGAGTTCTGTACATACTTTCACCAAGCATTACCATTTGCCAATTTTCTCTTAATCCAGAGCTGGCTTTGCCACTGCAGTCTTGCAAGTGCCTTATAGCTGGTACTAATGCTATCTAAATTCCTCCACCCATCCTTAGCTTTGGGAATCTACCCAAATGTGATGACTGCAACAGTGAAACACGAAGAACATAGTACAGACGTGTACACTTACCATAAATGTAGATGTTAGAGTGTTGCAGTCCTGGTTACCCTCCCGGCAGCCCCCCTGACTTCTTTTGGCTATACCTCTACTCTCCTTTACTATGCTTAAAAGCTTTTTGGTGTATTTGCTTTTTTGTTGGAGGTATACCATTGTGTATATATAGATATATATATCGATATATATATATATATATATATCGATATATATATATATATATATATATATATATATATATATATATATATATATATATATATATATATATATATATATATTTAATTGCTTCCCATTAGGGGGCACCTGACATCTGGGGCAAGAAAAACTGATGTAATGGTGTCGGCTGCATGCTTTATACCCCTGACTACCTGACGTCACAGAAGATGAGACAGCAACCGACGCAGGACCCAAGACTTTGATAATCAGGCCGACTGAGGGCTACTGCAAGCAGATAACCCAAATGTGATGACTGCAACAGTGAATACACTCGACATTTATGGTAAGTGTACACAACTGTACTTTTTCATCATTAATTATAGTCTTCTAAAATAGTCTTTACTAAGTTTTATTTGCATTTGTTCATGTTTTATTATTGATCCTTCAGTTCCCAAATAGGAGGTGGGTTTGGAGAAATGGATGTTCTTCGTGTTTCACTGTTGCAGTTGTCACTTGTGGGTTATCCCTGCTGTGGTAGCCCTCACCCGGCCCGAATACCAGAGTCAAGTGTTTTTTTGTCAGCTGCAGTCGGCTGTAGTCTGATGTGAGGTTACCAGTGCTACAAAGCAAGGCAGCGGACGTCATTATATCAGTCTTTCTTGCCATGGAGCTTGTAGCAGAAGCAGTTTGCACGAGTGCAGGTTGGACTCCACCAGAGTTTGAATTTCTGCTGAAAACATCTAAAGCTAAGTGTACCCCATTGGGAACCCTTTTTTCTTGCACTAACCGATATCTGCAAAGGTTAACAATTATCTAGCCTGTGGAAAGCAGATCCCACACCGAGACTTCCATTCTTACTGCATTGCTTGTTTAGGCCCAGACCACGACATCCTCAGTTGCCGGTTCTGTGCCCTCTTTAATGCCAGAACAATTCGCCGTAGAGGTCTTGTTGTAGACAGTTATTTTCGTGTTTTGTCTTCGCATTCCGATATGGCATCAGTCAGCCAACAGTCTGTGGACATTCCGAAAAAATGCAGAGACAAATATAGAGACAGACCTCACAAGGCTAAGCCTTCCGATGACTCTACTGCAGGTTGTCAGAATTCAGTGAGGTGCTTTCGCAGCCTCTGATGCCTGATTCAGTATCTACTCAGGCCTCTGCTGAGACCCTTTTGGAGTCTGGTATGCCGTAGAAATCTTATTTGTCTTCCAAGCCTTTGGCTGTCTGCCTTGGTTGGCTCTGGAGCCAAGACGCAGGCACCGGCTTCCGAGTAGGCCTTTCGCACTACCGAATCTAGACAAAAACCGACGTTGTCTCATCCAGCTACCATTTCTCTCAGACCAACGGATTCTCTCAGGCCTGGAAGCCAGGCCACTCCTAGGAAATTTGCTTCTAGCCACCATCTTGTTCCTGCTCCACTACCCCACACACAAATGCTTAAAATGGCAGAGGATCTCATCTCCCTTATCCGGGGTAGTCAAGCCACAACTTCTAAAAGGAAAAGGCACCCTTCTCCAGAAATTGACAGAACAGGATTCTGAGGAATCTGGCTGTTCAGATTTTGAAGAGGAACAGCAACCTCTGACTGCTTATGAGGATTCAGATGTAGAGGAATCCATCCCTTCTGCCTCCTCTCCAGAAGACCTTTCCTTTGGGGAAACCCTTCACACTCTCAGGGATCATTTCCAATGGGAATCTCAGGAATTCCCCCAGTCTAAGAAAATATTTAGAGTTTCTGATCCTGCCCCAGCAGAGACTGGCCATCCCCCCTATTTTAGAAGTGGTGGATGATGTTTTCCATGAATCCAGCTTAGCCCCTGATGCCCTCCCACCTGCTCCCAGTAAACCTGACAGGTATTAGAGTACTGCATTCTCACAAATATCCTGCTGCAGACCTAGAGGTCATTGCACAGGGATCTAAAGGAGCTAAGACTAGTTCTGCCAACAATCCTATTTTTTCTGACAAGGATTCTAGAGCTCTGGACAGATGGGGTAAAAAAGTTTACACCTCTGCAATTTTAGCTATCAGAGTACTCAGCTGTCAGTTCCATATGTTAAAATATCAACACCACCCTTTGGACCTATTAAAACAAAATATTTATTCCTTTCCTGACTGTGCCACTTCAAAAGAGTTAGCAGATTTACTGCACTCTGCTTGTCAAATGGCCAAACACTCATTACACTGTGTATATGATGCCCTAGAAGACTGTAGCAGGGCAGCAGTGTCAGGATCTGTCATTAGGAGACATGCATGGCTGAAGGAACAACCTCTTCTTGATCATGTCAAGTCTAAACTTATTGATGCTCCCCTGGATAAAGACCACTTGTCTGGAGCAAAAGTAGAAGAGGTGCTTAAAAAGATTGAAGACAAAGCAAAATCTATGCAAACAGTAAAAGATTTCTTTCAGGTTCAACCTCCCAGGTTTAGCAGGTACTTTCCCTCTAAGCACTGGTCCTTCCCTGCACCTAGTGGACAGAGCCAAGGTACTCCCTACAGGGACAGACCATCCAGGCCCGCATCCCAGGGCCAACAGAGAGGCAAACATTGGACCTCTTCTGCCGCAAAGGCAGGGAGTTCTAAGCAACCCTTCTATGGCAAATGCTTCCATTGACTCCCCCTCCTCTCTCTGCCCTCCCTTCACTCACCAAAAGCTAGGAGGAAGGCTCTCCCTCTTCAAAGAAAACTTGCTTTCTGTAACAAAGGACCAATGGGTCTTAAAAATCATTTTTCAGGGATACAAATTCTCCTTCAACAAACTCCCAATTCCAAGAGGGTACCAAGACCCTACCTCCAAATCGGTGAGCAGAGGCATTGTAACAGGTCCAAACTCTCATATCCCAGGGGGACAGTAGAACCTGTCCCCTCAGAACACACAGGCAAAGGCTTTTATTTCAGACTATTCCTTGTTCCCAGAAAAGAGGGCACTTGGTGCCCCATTCTGGATCTATCCATTCTGAACACCTCCCTGGTGGTCCCCAGATTCCAGATGCTTTCTTTGCGGCAGCTGCTACCTATGCTGACAAAAATGCCTGGCTAGTGACCCTAGACCTAAAAGATGTGTACCTCCACATTCCCATAAGGGAATCCTATGGGAAATTCCTGCGTTTCAGGGCAGGATCACAACACTTTCAGTTCTCCGTGCTGCCTTTGGCTTATCTACTGCATCCAGTGTATTCACCAAATGCTTAGCCCCGGCCGTAGCATTTTGCAGACAGAGAAATATACAGATTTACCCTTACCTGGATGACTGTCTCATTCAGGCAGACTGCAAAGAAAAGCTGCTCCAGGGCCTTCTCTTTGTTAAATCCCTCCTAACTTCCCTAGGGTTCACCATCAACGAATAGAAATCAAAGCAAACTCTCACCAGGAAGATCATTTTCTTGGGAGCTCTGTTAAATGCAGCATTCCAAATGGCCTTCTTTTCCCAAGAAAAGCAGAGCTTTCTGCCTCTCTAGTTTACCTAGCTGGTTTCCAGAAGTCACCTCACTGTGAGGAAGTTCCTGCAAGTCCCTGGAGTACATGGCATCTTGTATCTTTCTAATCCCTCTGGCCAGGCTTCACATGAGGAAACTTCAGTAGTATCTTTGGTGTCAGCGCACTCAGTCTCTAGAGACCTCTCTCCTTCTGATCTCATGTATAAGGGATGAGTTTCTCTGGTGGGCAGAGGCCTGTGCCAGGAACAAGGGTCTTCCTTTCATCCTCCACCCCACCGCCCAGACCATTTCCACCAACACCTCAGACATTGCTTGGGGCGCTCATCTGATAGGCAGGTGCACCCACGGTTTTTGGGATGTCCAGCACCTTGCCTTACACATCAGTCAGAAAGAAATGATGGCAGTACAAAAGGCTCTGCCATCCTTCAAACCCCATCTTGGGCCAGGGGTTCTCCTTATAAAAACAGACAACACTACAGTAATGTGGTATATCAACAAACGGAGGGGGCCCAATCTTACCCTCAGTATAGGTTAGCCATGAACCTGTGGCTGACGGCCACCTCCATGGGTCTACACCTAGTTGCCCAATGCCTGCCAAGGGTCAACAACACCTTGGCAGATCACTTAAGCAGAAACTTACTGGACCCCCACGAATGGCAGCTCCACAAGGAAATCTTGCTGCAAATCACTCAGGAGTGGGGGATTCTGGAGGTGGATCTCTGCTTCGCACCCCAACCACCAGCTGCAAAAGTTCTGTACCAGGGAGTATCACCCCCTAGCGTGGAAGGTGGATGCCTTGACCTTCCCCTTGGAACTCCCTCTTTGTGTATGCGTTCCCTCCTCTGCCTCTTATTCCCAAGATACTGATCAAAGTAAAGGAAGAGTGACCAAAGGCCATCCTAGTTGCTCCAGATTGGCCCAGACAGCATTGGTACCCCTTACTGTGCAGCCTTTACAGCCCCCCAAGCAGCTTCTCCTGATCTCAGACCTCTTGACCCAGGTGGGGGGGGGGGGATACTGCACCCAGACTTGCTGACTCTCAATTTTTCAGCATGGCTTATAGTTTACAAGCTAACAGGGAGTTCCTGTTAAGCAAGCAGGTCCTAGGCATTATCACAGAGGCCAGATGGCCCAGCACCAGAAAATCTTCTGCAGAGAAATGGAAAACATTCTGCTACTGGAGCCAGCCCAGAGGGGCCAGGACCTCACATCCTTCCCATCCCTTCTATCTTGTATTACCTAGCATAGTTATCTTGTATTACCTAGCATAGTTATCTTGTATTACCTAGCATAGTTACTCAAAAGTGGCCTCTCCTTCTCTTCTATTACAGTCCATATCTCAGCCATTTCAGCCTATTACGATTCAGACCTACCCCCCCCCCCTCATCCTTTGATTAAACAGTTCCTTAGAGAGGCTTCTAATATCAGACCTCCCAGAAGGCCTCCCACGCCAGCCTGGGACCTGAATTATGTTTTAGAAAAATTAACCTTACCTCCTTTTGAACCAGCTGCTTCAACAGAATTGAAATACCTCTCCCGGAAGACTGCCTTCCTACTAGCTATCACCTCAGCCAGAAGGGTTTCAGAACTTCAGACACTCATGGGTGTTGAGCCCGTCATCATTTTCCATGCAGACAGGGTCTCCCTGAGGACTAACCCCTCTTTTATGCCCAAGGTAGTATCTGATGTGACCCTACACCAGGCCATACACCTACCCACCTTCTTTCCCAACCCTCAAAACAAGGGGGAAAGAATTCTGCACTCGCTAGACATGCACAGACAACTCAGATACTATCTGGGCTGTACTAAACCCTTCAGGAAAAACAGACCAGCTGCTTGTCAGCTTTGCCCCAGGGGCAGAGGGAAGCCCATTTCCAAGAAAGCCATTTCCAAATGAATATCACACTGCATCCATTTCTGCTACAGACTACATAGGAAACCCCCTCCTAAGTCTGTTCTTACCCATTCCACTAGGGCAGCCTCCACTTCCACAGCCTTCCTCAGAGGAGTCCCCACCAGGGACATCTTGGAAGCTGTCACCTAGACCTCTGTCCATACCTTTACAAAGCATTACCACCTACCACTTTTTTCTAAGTCTAGGGTAGGGTTTGCCTCTGCAGTTCTGCAGGGCTTACTGACCCATGCCTAGGGATTTAACCTATTTTTCCACCTCCTCTCCTCAGCTTTGGGAATCCTCCCACAGGTGATGGGACTAACACGAAGAGCATATTACAGCTGTGTTCACTAGATGTAAATGTTCGAGTGTATTCACTGTTGCAGTCCTGGTTTCCGTCCCTCCATCCCCCTTATATCCTCTTTTTCTAGGGGAGACATAAGCTTCCCACGGTGGCCTTTAGCCACCAAGACCACTTTACCTTATTTCATTGTGCTTCTGACAGGTTAGGGCAAGAAAAACTGATGTAATGACGTTGGTTGCCTTGCTTCATAGCACTGACAACCTGACGACAGACTACAGGCAACTGCAGCCAACACAAAAAAATTGACTGTGGCATTTGGGCCGGCCGAGGGCTACCACAGCAAGGATTACCCACAGGTGATGACTGCAACAGTGAATACACTTGAACATCTACATTTATGATAAATGTGCAGAACTGTACTTTAAAGTCTTCACTTTATAAACACATGGTACAGGATTTAATTCTGGCCTCAGGTTAATTGGCTAGGCTTAAAATGACCCTTCAGGGCAGTTAGCCTAGTGTTCATCTATTAACCTGTGAAACTATATTTATGCACTCCCTCTTGCTGAAGTTCATGTATGTCATGTTCTACTCCACACTGATATTGTCTTGGTGCTGCAGCTTTCCTTCTTTAAAGGTTGCTTTTGCACATTTATCAATGCCAAATGACATTCTTGTATCATCTGAGAAAGTTTTGACCACTTGCAGTTGTCCTTTCATTTTCTCATTTGATGAACTGTACAGATTTGTCTTCCTTTTGTGGATGTTTTAAGTCTTTACACTTCTGGGAGCCAAGTCGTAGCCATGACCTAATTTGTTAGACAGCTTACTGGATTAAGGGAAGACAAAAGAACATCAGTGAAAGAGTCACCCTGGAATATCACCTTTTGAATTTTTATCCCTGGAATAATAATTTGTCTTTTATTATGGCTTAGCTGCAGACTGGTTTGCCACCGTTTCATGGTCACTGTAATGTAATTGATCAGTGCTGGATGTATCTTATACATTTGTAAGCACTGTTTTCTCCATGAATTTGTAGTCTGTCCATGCCATACTTGGATTCTTCCCCTTTTAACAATTCTTCATTAGGACTTTATTTAATAACACTTGAGCCTTTGTTTTTCGTATGACTTTCTTTTGTTACCATTTTGTTCTATCGCCATGATTGAGTTTTCTTCTAAAATTAGTAACTCTGTTGGCATCAGTTCTGGTATATAGTTTATACATCATTGGAAGACAAGTTATTGGTCAACAGTTTTTAGGATATCTTGCAGGTTCACTCTTGAGGAGGAGTATCATTTTTCCTGTTAATCAGGTTGGTATCTGTTTGGGGTGTGCATATAAATAGTTCTTACTAATGGCTAAATCTTCATGTAAAGATAAGAATTCTACCCAGAAGTGAGGTACTGCATCTGGGCCTGGGGTTTTCTAATTAGGAGCTTCTCTTAAATTTGTTTCAGTTTCTCTGGCTTTTACTTCATCCCTTTTCATATCTTGTACATTTTAACTTCTTATTCTTTCTGTTACCTCTGCCCATGCAGTATGTTTTATGTTCCATATAATCTTCATAGATATTTCTCCAAAAATAACAGTATTAACAAATCACTGGGATGATCTAAGGATTAATGTCACTAAATAATGACATGCATTTTCATTTCGGACTTCATATCCTACACAAAATGCATGCTGACACAAATCCTATTATTCTAGCAACTAGCATATTCATAAACAGAGTAATACATTCAAATACCCATGTACAAATATAAAATATTTTTTTAACATAGCCCCATTCATAGGGTAGTACATGTTTCAAATCTTCCTTATAATAAGTATACAGGGATATTTTGTTGAGCGACCATTAACTTATCGAAGAGGTTAGAGATAAGAAAGAGCAATTGTAGGGAGATGAGGGAAGTCAGCCAAGAGTTGAGCATAAGCATAACCATGTATTAGGTGTAATTTTAGGGATGATTTGAAGCCTTCCAGGTTGTAATTGATCTTATGGTTAGCAGGAGAGAGTTCCAAACTTTAGCTACAGAGTAAGAATATAAGCCTTGTCCTGATACTTTTAATGGAGTATAAATAGCTAGGAGTTTTTCTTTTATCTTCAGACCTTAGGGTTTTGTTGAGGTGTAAGGATTCACTATATGATTCAGTGCTGGGCAAGTTATGGGTTTATAAATGTTGTGTAGGGTCATGAGCTGGACATAGTTGAGGTGGTTAGGAAGTTCTCGCCATAGCAGCATATTTAATGCTCTGCAATGATGTGTGTAGGTCCACAAGTTAGTGGCAAACTTGGCCACTTTGTTGTAGAAACATTCTACAGTAATTTGGATTTGACAGAGGACAGTAGGTTAGTGAGGATTGTGGCACTGTAAAGTAGGGAGGGCAGGAGGAAGGTTTTGGCGAGACTGACTGTGGTCGATGTGTTTAGTAAGTGTGTATTCATAGTTTCTGGTGGGGTTTCTTGATCTTATGCTGGATGTGGAGATCAGACTTCAGTTGATTGTCAATAATGACAATTTTATGTGGCAGACGATTTTAATAACAGTGATTAGTTTTTTTTTGAGTTAAGGAAGAGTTGAGAGTTCGTAAGCCAGGTTTTAATGGAGGTAAATGTTTGTTGTATGACAGACTGTAGTTGAAGTGTAGGAGAGGTGCAGATGATAGTGGAATCATCTGCATATGGTATGAGTATTCCTAGGGATGAGGAAGTGTGCAGGTTGTTAGTAAAAATATTAAGAGTAAGAGTAAGGGCCCTAGGATGGGAACCCTGTGGGACTCCTGTGGAGGAGTGAAGAAAGGGAGAGATGGTATTTAACAGCTTGTTTTCAATTGTTTAGGTAGCTATGAAACCACTGTAAGGAGGAAGGAACAAGTCCAAGGTCAGCGAGCCTAGCCAGGAGCATAGTGTGTGAGACTATATTGAAAGCTTTTGATAGGTCAAGAAATAACACAGCTGCAAAGTTACCTGTCTCTCTGGCCCTATTTACAGTGTCAGTGAAGGAAAGGAGGGCTGTAGAGGTGCTGCGCCCTGGATGAAAGCCATGCTGGGTATGGGTGTGTAAGTTATGTAATAAGTATTGCATGAGCTGTTGGTGAATGCACTTTTCCAATATTTTGGAGATGGGAGATAAAATGGCTATAGGTTGGTAGTTAGTTCTGTAGGGCTGCCCCCTTTGTGGATAGGAATAATATGAGATATTTTCTCAATGTTGGGAACTTTAGCTTCAGAGCTGGATCTGTTGATAAGAATACCGATGGGATAAGTTGGAGTCAGCCGCTAATTCAAGGTATTCATGTGGGAGGTTATCTGCTGAGGTAGAGCAAGGTTTGTTTTCCTATTAATTTTTTATGTGACTTGTAGGAATGGGCTGGAGAGTGATGGTGGCTGAGTTATTAGAATGGGGGACTGGACAGTTAAAGTTGTGAGGGCAGGGAGTGAAGATGAGGAAGGATTTGACAGCATGTATAGAAGAAGAGGAGCTAGAGCTGGGGTTGGGGGGATTTAAGATCAAGAGCTATAGATTCTATAAAATGAGTATTGAAATCATTAGCTCTTTGTATAGGAGGGGCATCCGGACATGTGCAGTGTTCTTTTTTGGTACCGGGGTAAATTAGGTATGAGATGGAGGACCAGAATTTTTTAGGGTTAGATCTATGTTCATGTTAGATGTGAGTGTAATATAATTACTTGTCTTTGCATACTTGCTTTACTTGGTTGCCAAGTTGTCTGAATACCAGTAGATTTTCCTCATTTTTATTTTTTCTTGTGATCCCAGACTCTCTCCTTTTTTTTTTCTCATTAGATTTTTACATACTTTAGTTAACCAAGGAGCAGATTTTTTTTTTTTTAATATTTTTGTGCATATAGGAGCATGGGTGTTTAGTATACTTAGAAAAGATGTGTTGAGTATTGCACTGTTGTGTCTAGAGAGAGAGATGTTTTAGAATTGACCAATTTATATCCTTCAAAAGATCATTGAATCTGTCTTGAGAAAAGTTAGATTGGGGACGTTTTTCATGGTGTGTTTTTTAGGTAGGTGAGTGGAGGTTCTGTGGGCCTAAGTGGGAAGGTAATCACTTGGGGTATTGGGAAGTGTGCCCATAGCAGCAAAATTAGCAGGATGGGATACAAGTATCCAGTCTAGAGTGGATTGTTGAGTGTGGTGGTGATAATGGCATTACCATCCCAAATTAATCTGAGCAGAAGTACCTCCATCCTTGTCATAAAGGAATATGGAAAGTAGTAGAAAGTTAGATGGGAGATGAGCAATTCAGATTTAGATCAGGATGCAACACAACTGACCTGATGTTTGCAGTGAGACAGATAGTGGAGAAGAAAGTTGAGATGAGGAAAGAGTCCAACTGAGCATTCCTAGATTTGGAGAAAGCATATGACTAAGTCTCAAGAAAGCTGATTTGGCCAATTCTACAGTGGTTCAAAGTCCCAAAAGCATTGGTAGAATTGGTGCAGGCTATGTACAAGGACCCAGTGACATACATAAAAATAGTGATGGAAAAATACACTCGAAACTGTTAAAGGTAACCAAATGGAAAAGCAGGAAATGAATAAAGTCCTTGGTTACCACTACGGTCTAGTTGGTATAACTGTTAAAATCAACTTTAATGTAAATAAATAAACCACTTTTTATGTGAAATCTTAAAAATGGGTAGAGAGCTAATAAAACAGTTCCGATAAGCACTTTCGGCTAAAATCAAACTTAATATTTTGGGTCTTATTGACTTTCTGTAGTCTTTCTTTCATTGTTCATAACATGTCTAGCCATCTCTATTAAATCAAGCAACTCTTGCTTAGATCATTTTCTGCTAAAGTAAGGGCACTTTCTTTGTTCTCTGTTTCCTGTGGGCATTCTATAGAAAGTTCGAGAACATCTTCCTGTACCATATTCCCTTCAGCTTCATCCTATGTCATCCATTGCTCTTTCATTTGGGAACTCACTGGCCTACCACTGCACAACATTGACTGTGTCAGAGTTGCCTTGGATTCCTGTTTCTTTCCTTGCTGTGCAACTCTACAACTTAACTTTTGTACTGGTTTCGTACTGAAGGCTGCAAACTGTCTTCATATGGCAACTGATCAGATGCTTCCCATTCCACTAGTTTTTATTTAATTTGGGTATTCTTTATTCTGTCATGTTGTGATGTTTTAGAGTTAGGTTTTCTACACCAAATCCTTCACTTTGCAGGTAATTCATAACTTCAGTTTCTTTAACTTCTCCACTACTAATCCTCATTTCCCCCTTTGTTTTGTTATTTTTTTGATTGTAAAAGTTTACATATTTGTCTTCAAATATCATTGATGCTGCTTTTTTATATTAGTTTTGCTTTCTCTCTTGCATAAATATTACACCATGTTAAATCTTTCTTTCCCATGTCCATATTTCTTCAGATGTTTCCCGCCCTTCCTGTTACTCCTTACTTGGGGGACTGTGTTCCATCATGATGTAATGTAACCTTCGTTAGACTTTCTGCACTAAATCCTTCACTTCACTTTGCAAGTATTCCATAACTTCATCTTCTGTTTTGTTAACTTCTATTTTACTAGTCTTTTGTTTTGTGTTCCCCTTTGTGATCTTCTTTTTTGTATTGTGAAATTTTCCAATATCTGGGTGCATTTGCCTGTATTTCTCTCTGAATATCTTTGGAGCTGATTTTTTGTGTTGATTAATTTGGCTTTCTCCTTTGCATCAATATTGCACCATGTCAGATCTCTCTCTTTCCCATGTCCATATTTCTTTTTTGTACCTTTCAAAAAAGTCTAGATTTTGTTCTTTGCATTTTCACACTTTCTCAGTTGCTTCTTTTTCCAAATGATCCAAGATTTCTTGGTCTATATGATGTTTTTCATGAATCTGTTGAATTAATAAATGCAAGTTTGCATGTGAAGCTTTTGACAATTTTTCTTGTGCAAGTGTTTTTTTCTTCTAATTTCTTTCAATATTTTTGTATAACATCTGCCCAGAAATTCTGGGCTTTTTGCATAATAGTAATATACAGTGGGCAGCATGTCATGTTAAGTAAAGAGAGGCATGAAATTGATGCATCGAAAGAGGCAAACATTTTTCTTCCACTGTTGTAATTCTGTTTTCATCTTGAGAGGCAGGAAGTTGGTGGTCTTACTTTGATAACCTCTCTGCACGTTTATTTGCTTGTTTTTAGCCAAATACATTGTCTTTGCAGTCCGTATGCATTCACTTATTCTTTAGATTTGTGCTATTAATAGTGTTTGCTTACCCTTATTAATGCCTATGCCAAAAACGGATGTATTTTTGGGATACCATGTGGGCAAGTTTTGCATATTTTCTGTACAGGCCTAATGTTGGTGTACTTCAATGACCATGTGTGGCTGTTTTCTCAAAGGTGTGCTGGCTAAAGTTTTGCTATCTGTGCAGAAGTCACTTTGCATGACTTGAAAAATTATTTCTGTGCACCCTTGGTGTTGCATATTGTGGGAAACAGGTGTGGCGTAAGTAGTTTACACCTACAGTGAAGCCATGTCACTGCTCAGTGACAGAAAAATGTGAGAAAATCTCTACAGAGTGAAGGCATGCTGAACAACTCTGACCTTTTTCCGCACGTCTAATGTGGTCTGATTTAGTGTCCAGCATCCTTCATTGAAAATTGCAGCTAGTTGTTTGTGCTTTTAGATAAAAATCTCACACTTGTTCCGTACTATTCTTTCAAGTTCTTAGCTACTGGTCTTGTAAGTTTTTCTGCTGCTCGCATGTAGAGAAATCAGCCTATCACATATAGCCTTCAAAAAGTTTTTATCATACTACAGGTAGGCACAGATCTAAGCAGAAATGTTCACCTCATCTTGTCATTAACACAGTTCCAAGGGTACTTAGAGGTTCACAATTCCACCGGTTGGTTTTGTTTGCTTGCACACAGTCCAAATTAGATGCCTCATTGAGTCAAAATGAGTTTGTTGAATAAATCCTATACAGTGTGTCACAAAATGTACATTGTATATGCTAGTTAGATGTAAACAGTAATTTTCTTTGTTACTCTTCTGTTAAACTATTAGCCATAAAATATCAGCTTTACTATTACATTGCAGAAGTTGTTTTTAGGCCTTGAAGAAGAGGGCCATCGGTTTGATATGCAAGTCAGTAGGGCCTGAATACACCCTCAGAAGCTGGTGCCTGCACAGCGGCTCTGGACCCATCCAAGGTAGAGACATCGGCAGGTTCCATAGTTGAAGAAACATCTAGCAGCATACCGGACTCCAAATGGGTCTCGGTAGAGGCCTGCGAATCTGAAGTAGCCGATGTCTCTACCTTGGATGGGTCCAGAGCCGCTGTGCCTAAAACTCGATCCACACCTAGAAAACTGATGCCAAGACTGCATGGTCAGGCCCCTCTGCCTAAAAAACAAATAAGAATGGCTGAAGACCTTATTACGCTAATCAGGGGAAGTCATCCTTCTCCCTCTAAGAGACCTACAACTGATTTTCCTTCTGACTCTTCGGATCAGGATTCTGATATTTCTGTTTCTTCTGATGACCAGGATTTGCCCTTATCTACTTTTGAGGATTCTGATGCAGAGGACTCCATTCCCTGTGCTTTCCCTCCAGAAGATTTCTCTTTTGGTGAAACTTTGCATACTCTTAGGGAGCATTTCCACTGGGAAAGCCAGGATTACTCTGACTCTAAAAAGAGGCTTAGGGAATTCTTACTCCTACCTCAACACAGGTTTTTAGCTATCCCTCCTGTACTGGACATTGTGGATGATGCCTTCATGGAATCTAGCCTGGCCCCAGACACTTTACCTCTGGCTCCCTGGAAACCTGACAGGTATTAGAGTACCTGACTCTCACAAGTTCCTCTTTAAGAATCCTACTTCAGATCCAGAGACCATTTCACAGGAACCCAAAGGCATTAAGGCTACTACTGCCAAAAAGCCTACCCCCTCTGATAGAGATTCCAGGGCTCTGGATAGATGGGGCAAGAAGGTATACACTTCTGCTACTTTTTCCATTAGGGCCTTAAACTGCCAGTTTCATATGGGTTACTTAAACAGAAAATTATGTTGATTCCTGACTGTGCTGAAAATAAAGAATTGCAGAATTTAATGCATTCTGCTGGACAAGTTGGTAAACATACTTTGCAGTGTGGTTTTGATTCCTTAGAGGCATCTTGCAGGGCTGCTGTCACTGGGTCTGTACTTAGAAGGCATGCTTGGATTAAGGAGCAAACCTTACCAGATCATGTTAAAGCTAAATTACTGGATGCTCCCTTAAACCAAGACCGCCTGTTTGGTAACAGAGCAGAAGTAGTACTTAAAAAGATGGAGGAAAAAGCTAACTCTATGCAAACTGGATTTCCTGCAAGTACAGCCTCCCAGATTTAGTAGGCACTGGCCTTCTCAGTCCAAACCCAGGAGCAGACCACCACCCAGGCTTCAGTCCCAAGGTACTCACAGGCCTAAGCAGTGGGGGACTCCCTCTTCCAAAGCTGGAAATGGTAAGGCACCCCCTACAGTAAACTGTCACAATGACTTAACCTTAAACCTTCCAAACCCTTCTCAACTGACTGTTCCTTTAGGGGGAAAGATCGCACTGCATGCTAAAAACTGGGAACTCGTTACCCAAGACAAATGGGTTCTAAATATAGTTTCCCAAGGATACAGATTCTACTTCCACTCCTTACCAACCCCAAACGGTTGGCCAGACCTACCCTCAAATCAGTGGGTAGAGGTTCAACAGCAGGTTCTCAATCTTCTAAGTATCAGGGCTATTCAGTCTGTCCCAGAAGAGGAATGGGGAAAAGGATTTTACTCAAGGCTTTTCCTGGTACCCAGAAAAGACAATACCTGGCATCCTATCCTGGACTTGTCTATCCTAAACACCTTTTTAGTAATCCCAAAATTCAAAATGCTAACTCTTCATCAGCTGCTTTCCATGCTGGGCAAAAATGCTTGGTTGGCAACATTGGATTTAAAGGAAGCTTACCTGTACATCCCAATAAGGGAATCTTGCAGAAAATACCTACGCTTCAGAGCAGACTACATGCACTCTCAGTTCTCTGCACTGCCCTTTGGCTCATCTACTGCGCCCAGGATATTCACAAAGTGCCTAGCTCCAGACATTGCATTCTGCAGGCAAAGAAATATTCAAATATACCCGTACCTGGACGATTGTCTAATTCAGGCAGAAAGCCAGGATATATTATTAAATCATCTGGCATTTGTAAAGAAACTGCTAACGTCACTGGGGTACACCATAAACGGAAAAAAATCTCACCTAATACCCTGCCAACAAATTGTATTCCTGGGAGCAAGCTTGAATACAACTTCCCGGATGGCCTACCTCACGCTAGAGAAACAAGTTTATTTGACAGCCTACTTCAAACTAGTGGCCACAAAGACCCATCTGTCTGCAAGGAAAATACTGCAAGCCCTGGGGTTCATGGCCTCTTGCATTCTACTAATTCCATATGCAAGACTGCATATGAGGAAACTACAATGGTATCTAAAAAGCCTATGGTGTCATCATTCTCAAGACCTGGAATAAATGATTCCCATCATTCCTTGTATAAAGACAGAGGCCCTTTGGTGGGCAGAGGCCTGCCACCACAACAAGGGACTGCCATTCACTCTACCCCCTGCCACCCAAACCCTAACAACAGACGCATCAGACTACACGTGGGGGGCTCACTTGACAAGGCAGTGCATTCAGGGCAGATGGAACCCAAGTCAAATGCACCTGCATATCAATCAAAAAGAAATGTTAGCTGTACAGAATTCTCTGACAGCCTTCAAGGACCACATTTTTCCAGGACAATTATTGGTAAAGATGGACAACACCACTGTTATGTGGTACATAAGCAAGCAGGGGGTAACTCACTCATACCCCGTCTGCAGACTAGCCATGGCTCTGTGGAACACAGCCTTGAGCTAGCAAGTGCACCTACAAGCTCAATTCCTGCCAGGCAAGCTAAATACACTGGCAGATGACCTAAGCAGAAATCTCATGGACTCACACAAGTGGAAACTGGAGTCAAGGATATTCATCATTCTGAGAAACAAATGGGGGAGCCCAGAGATAGACCTGTTCGAATCCCCTCAGAATTACCAGTTGGGCAGATTCTGCACAAGGACTCCCCACAGACAAGCTTGGAAAGTGGATGCCCTGTCCTTTACCTGGGAAAGCCTCTCAGTCTATGCCTTTCCCCCTCTGCTTTGTCTCTAAAGTTTTACTAAAGATCAAACAGGACAAACCAAGGACCATACTCCTAGCACCAGACTGGCCACGCCAGCACCAGTACCCCCTCTTGCACAGTATGTCACTACTGGAACCATGGCACTTGCCTCAGACTCCTTCCGTACTGTCCCAGCAGGAGGGCCAAATTCTGTACCCCCAGCTTCAAACCCTGAACCTGGCAGCCTGGCTAATTACCCGAGTTCTCCTATACCATCCCTCAGCAAACAAGTGCTGGATGTCATCCTGGAGGCGAGGAGACCTAGTACTAGACAATCCTATGCTGAAAAGTGGAAAAGATTCTGTTCTGGAGACGGACTCAGGGGATGGGCACTACAGTGCCCAGTTTACCCCATATTCTTCAATACTTAACAGAGATGCTTCACAAGGGCCTTTCCTTCTCTTCCATTAAAATTCATGCCTCAGCCATTGCAGCACATAATACTGAGCCCACCCCCCTTCTCTCACCCCCTACTGAAACAATTCCTTAGAGGGGCCAAACATTTAAGACCACCCAGGAGAGCTCGTACTCCTGCCTGGGACCATAACTTTGTATTGGAAAAGCTCCTCCTTTTCAGCCAGCTGCAATTGCGGAGTTGAAATTCCTTTCTTGGAAAACAGCCTTCCTCCTAGCCATCACTTCAGCAAGATGGGTGTCTGAATTACAGGTCCTCATGGCAGTGGAGCCTTTCATCATCTTTCATGCGGACAGGGTGTCCCTCAGGACCAGTCCTTCCTTTATGCCCAAGGTGGTATCCACTGTGGTCCTTAATCAGTCCATTAATTTGCCAACCTTCTTTTCTAATCCACAGAACAAAGGGGAACGAATACTGCACTCCTTGGACATGCACAGACAACTTAGATTTTACTTGGACAGGACCAAGCCTCTCAGGAAATCTGAACATCTGCTAGTTGCCTTTGCTGCAGGTGTAGAGGGGATGGCCATTTCAAAGCAAACCATTTCTAAGTAGATAGGTCATTGCTTTCTTTTCTGCTATAAGCACCATGGAAAACCTACCCTGCAGGGGATAAGACCCCATTCCACCAGGGCTGCATCTACGTCTACAACCTTTCACAGAGGTGTTCCTACCAGGGACATCCTAGAAGCTGCTAACCTGGAGTTCTGTGCATACCTTCACCGAGCATTACCACTTGCCAATTTTCTCTAAATCCAGAGCTGGTTTTGCCACTGCAATCTTGCAGGGCCTAATAGCTACTCCTAATGCTCAATAACTGCCTCCTCTCTTCCTTAGCTTTGAGAATCTACCCAAATGTAATGACTGCAACAGTGAAACACGAAGAACATAGTACAGTTGTGTACACTTACCATAAATGTAGATGTCCGAGTGCATTCACTGTTGCAGTCCTGGTTACCGTCCCTCCAGCTCCCTGACTTTTGTTGGCTATACCTCTCTTCTTCTTTACTATACTTAAGCTTTCTGGTGTATTTGCTTTTTTTTGGAATTGTAACTATATATTTAATTGCTTCCCATTATGGCAGCATCTGACATCTGGGGCAAGAAAAACTGATGTAATGGCGTTGGCTGCATGCTTTATACCCTTGACTACTTGACGTCATGGAAGATGAGACAGCAACCGATGCAGGACCCATGACTGTGATAATCAGGCTGACTGAGGGCTACTTGCAAGCAGATAACCCAAATGTAATGACTGCAACAGTGAAGACACTCGAACATCTGCATTTATGGTAAGTGTACACAACTGTACTTTCTCGAACTTGTTCCTTTAATTAAAGGTTTGCCAAATTGATTTTCTCAGTCTTTTTGGCAAATTTGTGTTGAACAATGAGACACCCCCTTTGGGTGTTCCCTTACCTTCCTTGTGAATATGGTTTTACAGTCAGTAAGTACTTAAGTAAGTTTTCAGATGTGTTCACTTTATTGGGCCCCTTATCACACTCGCTCATATGGTGTAGATGATGTAACCTTTACTATTTTGAAATCTCTGTCATGAAAGTGTTCTGTCTGCTGCTCCTGTTTCACGCACTGAAACTCCTAAGTATTGCTTTTGAAGAGGCTGTTAGCTAGTTTAGCACAAGGACCAAAATATTCTGGTTTCTTTTAGCTCACTTGGAGAGTGTCTTGTGTAATATTGGCATTTGGATATATTAATTTTACTTCCTCATACATGTTTCTGTCAAAATCTTAAGATGCACCCCCCCCCCCCACACACACACACACACACACACACACACACTCGCTCGCACACTCACAATGGTGCTCAATTTTGCCTACATCTCTTTATATTTATTTATCAGAAAAGTCTGACTGGGAAATACCCATTTTTAATGGAGGCAGAGGGAGAAAAGTTCCATTTTACAGTGTCATGTAATCAGAAAAACAGTTATCCATCATGGTTACATTCCAACACTTTTCTCCCCAAACCTCTTTATTAAATTTACACATATGACAAAGGCAATTGAGATGCAGATTAATACACTGGCATATATACATAAAGTATTTACAATAAGGGTCTTCTGTGAGAATAGTCTGTATGTACAGGGATGCATTCAGAGATTATTGTTGATACAACTAATTGACATATTTACGTCATGTCACTTCACTTTGAGAGAGTGCAAATGGTTTTTAGTTACTGTTTGTAAATTAATAATCTGTGTTTAGTTATTAGTTGTAAGTTATAAATCTGTGTTTATACTTGGGTATAGGGGCATGCACCCTCAGTCTGCAAGTATTTACAGCCACTATCAGAGTTCATATTCCCTCCTAGCATTCATTTAACCTCGTCTCACGTTTGATGTCAGTACTATCAAGCATAGACAAAGTTGGTAGAGCATGAATCCAGAACCATCAGTAGTATTTGAACAAAGAGCTATTGTCATGGCTTTATCCTGATGACATTGGTAAGAGATGCTGGAGACCTGCATTCTAGCCTGGCACTTGGAAGTGATGTGGGTACCTGGCAGGAGCGATGGTATAGAGAATGTGAAAGAGCAGAAACCAGGTCTGAATTTTTCAGAGCCTATCTCAATTGCTGAAACTTCTGCTTCTTTGCCTGTTTTAACATCCTGTGGGGAGGTCATTTTGTAGTTCAGCTTCCTCAGGTTTGATTGCAAAGACTCTTTGGTGGCACCACCTTTAGACTTGAGACCGGTCTGCTTCAGTTTCCCCCTTTGCAGTTGCCACTTGTTTGTAAAGCTATTCCAGGGGCAGACCTGTGTATCCTCATTACAGAGTGCTACATCTGACTTTGGGTCCCTAGAGACTGTCACTCTACTCTACTCCATAGTAGTTGGGCACTTCTAGTGAAGACCAAGACATGTCAGATGGCCATTCTGTTTTTGTACTATATTACAGATTTCATATTGACAAAAATGTCCTGAACAAGTATAAGCATTCCAGTGTTTATTCTGCAGAATTTTACCACAGATGATCCAAATTTGAGTTTCACCTGAGGCGTTTTACATGAGTCTCTGATATAAATTGACATTTTTATCATTAAAAAATCCAAAGCTGGCTTTGTCTTGAGAGAGAGAAAACAAATAATTCCTGTCTGAGATAAGCCCAGTTCAGAAGGATGTTCTACAGGTTGCCCAGCAGGGCTTTACTAATGACAGACCTGTCTATCCATTCATCCCAGATCTGTAACAACAAAGTCTTTTTAAATCTTGGTTCCCCATTCATACAGTTCAGTTAGTGCATGTAAGTCAGTGAATGCATTTGTATTCCAAGGTATTTTTTCTGTTTGGCTTAAAAAAAAAAATTCATCTCGGTAAATCTTCATCTTGTATGAAAATCCTTCTATATTGAACAATTTATAAACAAAGGGAGTGTGTCTAGATCTAGGAATGCAATTGTCCCCCTTTTTCAGCCTTCATTGTACCAGTCATTGAGTACAATGCCCCTTTTGGCATTTATCTGTCCAGACACATGCAACAACTGGAACATCTGCAGAGATACCTTACTCAAAGGATACAAGGCCTAAACAACATGTCTCTTTTTAATGTCTCCAAGTCTTTTGGGTTTCTAATACCATGATGGGAATGGACCCCATTCCTAAGTCAAAGTATGATTAAAGTTCAGGAAATTAGTATTGTTTCAATCTTTGATGTCAGCCAGTAGCGCTTTTTGCAGCACCCGCAGTGTGCCCAGTAATGAGTCCTTGTGCAGTTCGTATGTTGTTACATGCATTGGTAACCTATCCAAATACGATTGTAAATTCTTTTTTAATAAGACCCGTTGCTCCTACTACTGTTGGAACTGTCTGGGTATCTTTCTTCCACATTGGTCTCGTTTCCCTGCAGATCCTGATATTTTATGACTTTGTGTCTCTCTGTACACAAGACACTATAGTCACGGGGTGTAGCAGTTTCATTGATCAATGCTATTTTTGTCTTCTTTTCTTGGACCACTATATCAGGTTTTCTAGCATCTATCTTTTGGACTGTTGGTAACGGGTGATCCCATGTGATATAAACTTCATCATTTCTCTGTGATGCTTTGTGGCTCACGTGTTTTTCAGCCACTTCAATAACATAATGTTTGCACAATCGCCAGTGAAACAGTCTTGCCACATTATTATGCCTTTCAGTATACAGTTCTTCTGCCATTAGTGTGTCGCAACCAGCAATAAGGTGGGTGACTGTTTCCATTTCGGTTTTGCAAAACCTACATTTGTCTGTTTCTCCCACATGTTCAATGGACTTTGTAAACCAGCGTGTACATACACACACTCTTGGGCTGCCAATATTAATCTTTCATTTCTTGGTTTTGGATTCGTCTCTCCTTAACCATTCCTGATCAACATGAGGTTCTTCCAGAAGTTTTCTATACTTGCAACTATATTTATGTTTTTTCCACATGTCTCGCCTTCTCATCTGGTCCTTCACCTTATATTCTTTCTTTTGTTTTTTTGGCGCATTCAGTTGCTGCCTAGTTTTTATCTACTTCTGGTTTGATTTCAATTCCTGCTTGATGTCAGTATGCTTCTGCTAAATTAAGCAGAGAAGTCCTCTTAGATTTATTCTCCTCATGTTTCAAAACTTTCACTACATTTGGATCTTGTGAGGTCAATAGATATGTGTGGAGTCCCACGATTGCAGATCTATACATGTAATCAATTTCAAGGAGGCCCATGTCTCCTCCGGAATGGGGAATATATAATCTTGGTATACACTGATTTTTATAAATAATTTGGTGAGCATGAAGCATCCTTCTTGTTTTAATATCCGATCTATCCAACACTTTTTGGGGCCAGTTAGCCACTCCAAAACTATAATTTAGGACAGGAAGAGCAAATTGATTTATAGCTTGGATCTTGTTCCTAGATGCCAATGCTGTTCTCAGGATTCATTTAAGTCTTCTAAAGTATTCCTAACTGAGTTTTGTTCGCATTTCATCATGTTTTATTGCTGATCTTTCATAAATTCCCAAGTATTTATACACTCCCTCTTACCTAAGGTTTTTGTATCACATTCTTGTCCCAAACTGATGTTTACCTGGTGCTGCAGTTTTCCTGCTTTAAAGGTTGCTTTTGTATATTTATCAAGACCAAATGACATTCTAATATCTGAAAAAGTTTTGTCAACCTGCAGCTATGCTTTCAGTTCCTCATCTGATAAGCTATACAGTTTTAAATCATCGACAAAGAGAAGATGAGACATCATTAGACTTTGTTGTTTTTTAGGAGCCAAATTATAGCCATGGCCTAAGCTGTTAAGTAAACAGCTTAATGGATTAATAGCAAGGCAGAATAGCAACAGTGACAGAGTTTCACCCTGGAGTATCCCTCTTTGAATTTTTATCCCTGGGATAATAATCTGTCCTTTATCATAACTTAATTGGAAAGTGGTCTGTCATTGTTTTATGGTTACTGCAATGTAGTCAATCAGTGTAGGGTGTATCTTGCACATTTTTAAGCACTCTTTTTTCCATCAATGTCTGATACTATCAAATGCGTTTTTGTAGTCAATCCATGCCATACTTAGATTCTTCCCCTTTTTACAGTTCTCCACTAGAACTTTAACAACAAATGATCCTTTGTTCCATATGACTTTCTTTTATTGCCCTTTTGTTCTACTGCCTTAATTGAGTTTTCTTCTAAATGACTGTAAACGCTGTCGACATCAATTCCTGTGTATAGTTTATACGTCATTGGAAGGCAAGTTATTGGTCTATATTTTTAGGGTGGCTTGCAGGTCCACTCTTAAGTAAGAGCATTGTTTTGCCTGTTAGCCAGTGTGGTGTCTGTTTGGGATGCGCATATGAATAATTCTTACTCTTGGCTAAATCCTCGTGCAAATATGTTAATACTTTTAACCAAAAGTTAGGTACTGCATCTGGGCCTGGGGTTTTCCAGTTAGAGGCTTTTCTTAACTTTGTTTCAATCTCTCTGGCTGTTATTTCATCCCATTTCATATCCTGTACCTTTACACTTCTTCTTCTTTCTTTTACTACTTCTGTCCATTTAGTGTCTTTGTCCCACAGGATCTTCATAAATACTTCTCCAAAATGTATCTGCATCCTCTTTTTTTGCCAGTCTTTTAATTCCTTTTACCTTATTTCCCAATTCTCTATAAAACTTTTTTGGGTCATCAATAAATTCCTTATTTTGTACTTTTCCCTTATATTTATCTGTGTATCTTCTAAGTTTTTTCGCCTGTGTTGAAATTTTTAGTTTATTTGCAGTAGTGCATAATAAATCCTGGTCTGTTCTAATACTGCACATTGCTTTAATCACGTCTATCTTTTTAGTATTTTTGTTGATCTATTCCCTCTTCTATAATCTTTTAACAGTGACACTTCTTGTTTTAATTGCTTTATAGTTTTCTCTATTCGATACTTCCATGATGGTATTGTATTTCTCCCCTTCCTTTCCCTCACTACCCTGTGATCTTGTGGAAGAACTTTATCAGTTATTAATTTAGCAGCACAGTAGTATATCATGTTCACTTCTGTTATATCACATGGATCTCTATGGACAGTCCTAATTACTTCATTCGTTTTATCAGACTTATTACTTTTTAGGTTTTATTGACCTTCTGCAGTCTATTTTTCTCATTGATCTTAATATATCTATCCATGTCCTATATGGACTGACCTATGTTTTCTGATGTGTACACTTTATGGGCCCCTTATCACACTTCTGCAGCCTGCTAAAGAGGTGACCTGTGTCTGGCATACAAGGCATCCTTCAACCCATTTCTGATGGACTAACTGCACATCAGCAAGTCAAATGTCATCAGAAATACCTTGTCTAGACACGTAAACCTCTTCTGTATCGACTATGGAATGGTTTGGAGGGAGCTGTACATCTTCAAGAGGGTACCGCTGCTGTGGAATGGACTCCCCTTCCACATAAAACAAAGTTCATCCCTGTACATATTCAAGCACAGCTTGGATCTATGGATGGGAAACAGAAAATTTACTCCAGCCCCCAGTACTACTAATGGACAGATGCCACTCTTAAATGCTTTATCCCATACATGGGTGCCCTTAAATTGTTTCTGATATGATCCCAGTTCTCATTAGGGGTATATAATTGACCATGGGGTAGGTGATGTCAGCCTCTAACCAAATGGGATAGGTTAATTTGAGCACAAAAAGGGAAAGTGTCTAGGCTTAGAAGGACCACAGTTCCCCATCTCTGCATCTCCTGCATACCGAGGAGGCTGGCAGATACATTTTGATTAGTCTGTTCAGCTTATAGAATATTTATGCAGTCATTTTCATCCAGATAAATTAAATTTAGGTCTCACAGCATATCTGGAGAGTAAACAAGGGGGCTTTCTGTCAACATGGTTCTAATATGTCTATTTTTCCATTTCTCTTTCTTATTGCACAGAATAGCCTCAGTGTCTCCATTAAATTTCCTTGCACTGTACTTAACATGTGAACAGGACTATATTTTGATCTGACCATCTGACCTCATCACAAAATTTTTTCAGTCTGGTCGGTCTTCTAGATGGACTGTCATTCACTCCATTGTTTTCAATATACTGATCATTTGCGAGTACATGAAAAACTGACCATGCTGAATGCTCAGAGCCCCAAGACAGTGCATTAAGGTCTTGCCCCCTGAAATCCCACCCAAACACTCCTGCACTATTGCTGCATATTCTTAAACCTTTTAATTGGAGATGAGTCCTCCACCTTTTCCATGACCTCCAGATGCTGAAGAACCCAGTTGATAACTTTGGTACTTGTTACAACCATGGACAGAAATGTTTCCGGCCGCTACCTGGATCAAAGCAGGCCAGGCAGCAGAACAGCTCAGCCCCACTGATGTTTTCAGGCTACTTCAACCTTCCAAAAGGCCGCATGCATGTACATCAACCAAAGTCTCTCATTTAGGAGGCAGTGACCATAGACGCGATCACTCTTAACTTATTTTTCCAATGAATTTACATTGCGGAATTCTTAGCATCCCAGGAGAATCAGTGGGGTGGTTTCATGGGGAAGGTCTGCACTAGAAAAAGAAACGGAAGCAGTATAAACATCCACAGGACCTGTCCTGTTTTAGGGAGGTCCAGTCAAAGCATCTTCTTGCCTACCTTCACCATAGCTCTGCATGACCACAACAGAGAATGTCCTACTATTGGAACAGTCTGAAATTCTAGATACTTGATCGATGGTGAACCCCCCCCCCCCCCCCAAGTAACTTGACTGATAGTGACATAAATATGGAGTGGAAGAAGTAAAGACTTTAACTGTGTCCTAAATTTGTCCATTAGGAAGAACTGTTTAAACTATTTCTTCCCCTTGACCATGTCATTGGCAAACAAGAATAATATCCTTCTTCCCACTGTGTACAAGCTTTGCAGTATTCTTGTAGTTTAGGACAGTAGTTCAATATGTAGGTCACCCCTTCCTTATGTCTCTTTCCAACATGAAGGAAGTCAAGTCATGTGTCCACCACCACCTTAGCAGGCGCTCCAGTGTCAGCCTGACTGAGAAGGAAAGTTAAAAAGTGACAATGTATCAAGAGAAGGGCTAAGTCAGCTCAAGTCAAAGGCATTCCTTGCTTCAAGTCTTGGTACTATTAGGTGAAGTACCTGCTTCCTGAATTTGTGCTTTCTTTTGTTTCAGTGTCAGGAGCCTGTTCAGCTCATGATGAGGCAGTGTAAAAAGACTACTGTCCAGCAGGTACCTTAGGCATTTTTTGGCCAGAGCATGGCAGAACTGTAGCACTTTTTGATCTCATCCTGTTTTGGTACATATCAGTTGCAGCTGGGATCTAGTTGGCTTCATTCAAGGCCACTGCCATTTAGTCACAGCCTTGAAGACTGAATAATCAGTGTACTGATAACTGTGTGTGGGTTAGGGGGCAGTGTCCACTGCATCTCTCAATGGTGTGAGGTCAGTAAACCTCTGGGATAGTTATCAGTTAGTGAGCAAGTCTGGCTGTGCATCCAACCCTTCCATGATGATGGATTTGGTATAGTGGTTAATATTTCTACCTCACAGGCACAAGGTAAATTGGCTAGGCTTAAAATGGCTCACAAAGGCAGTTAGCTTAGTACTTTACTGTGAACCTATGAAGAGTTACTAGCCTTATACTGCCAGTCTCCCTCTCAATAGGTTTTCAAAGAGTTAAAGGACAAAAGGAAAGTAATACAGTCTGTTAAGAAGCTGTTCTATCAGCAGAATAGTCAAGTTCCAAAAGAGCTATCTGTCAAACATTTGAAGGACCTTTTTTAGAGAGACAGAGACGCTATGAACAATATAAGCAGTACTGGCAGTCCTGGAGTGTGAAAAAAAGGTTAGGCTAGATAGCAGCAGACACACAAATCCAGAGTCCAGTCTCACTGTTACAGTAGTAAATATTTGCATCATTGACAATTGGACAGAGATCCTAATAGTCTCCCCTTCTTGACTTACATACTATAAGAGGATTTCTAGCTGGAAAAACCACATTGGTTTCATCTGACCTCAGGTAAGTGAGTTTAATAAGTGAGGGTACAACTTACCCTGTAGAGGTTGCTGACTTTGACCTTTCTTGACCATCCCTTTTACACTGAATGATCAGTTACAGCATGTACTACCTATTGTAAAACAACAATTTATGTTTTATAAAAGGTGAAAAGGTATTTTACATGAGACTGTGTGGTTCCAGAGCGGGAACAACACTGGGATCCACTCTTAAGACTGAAAAATATGTGTTACAAAAAAAAAAAAATAAAGCTGCTTGTTCTGCAGGCCTTATGTCAGTTGAGTCGGATATTTCTAATCACATTTTTTATGAGGGATGTGTACTTGCATGTCTGTAATCAAAACCCTAGTATGCGAGTTCACCTCCTTTCACTTTGGCCTTCCTGCTGCACACAGGAGTCTCCAAGTGAATGGCATTAGTGCTCATTGGCTGTGACTGAAGGAAGTTAAGCAATCATGCAGAAAAAGGTAGATGTTACATCAGGGCCTTTGTATAGAAAAGCTCTAGAAAGCTTTGTGGCTAACCATGTAAAATATCAATGTAATGTTATTCCTGAATGCACAGAAATCCATCTTAGGACATGTCTGACTGAAGTTCTTATGAGGCATCACGGATATGAAGTACTGCAGGTGCTCTTCCTCACAAGGCAGTAGTTAAGTAAGCAGTGTCCCTATGGTTTTTTGACAGGTGCATTGTCAGCAGGTATGTGATCGATCTGAACATCCACGTTTGTAGTGAGTGCCCTCACATAGCTGTTTTTCTTATTGTTGCCAAGAAGCCCTCCACCAGGGCTGCAGTAAAAATGAATGGAAAAGGTTCTTTGTGTAGGCCAAATAATTCCTTGTGCCACCTTATTTCTTTACTTTGCTGACCTCCCATTTTACTTCAGTGGTCTGTTACACTTATGTACAATTTGTAAAGATAGTGTCTTGGCGGTTTTATACATTTTACCATTTTCGCCTTTCAGTCTTTGCTGGAGCCTGGTGTTGAAGTATTTAGTGCTGCAAGTAACCCACCTTTGAAAATGAATGTCATGACTGATGTGTTGTGCTATGTGGCTTTAGAACAGAATGTTTAGAAAGACGTTTGAAGTTCACATCCGTGTAGGACCCTGTTCTGGTAGCTAACACCTCCTTTTGCCACATGTCAGGAATATATGCTGTCATATGAGGTCTTTCACAAGGAACTGTAGCCCCTTAGAGGTATTCCTCGTTTTCTATTAAAAGTGCTATCTGAGGACTTTTTCAGTCAGTCTGTTAATTGTTTAGTATTCTACCAGGTGGCTCTGCACAGGAAGGAGTGCATTCTCCTTATGGCTGACCCTCCGCACCTGTGGCTTATCAAGTGGTGCATAAATGTAGGGAAATGGAAATGCTTTCTCTGCCCTTGGAATAGGTTACTGATGTTCTTCATGTTTCACTGCTGCAGTCCTAACCATTGGGTTATCCATGCTGTGGTAGCCCTCAGTCTAGTCTGAATACTAGAGTCAAGGTTTTGTGAGTCGGCTGCTGTCACTTGCTGGGTGACGTCAGGTCGTCCGAGCAATAAAGGAGAGCAGGCGACGCCATTACCTCAGTCTTTCTTGCCATGGAGCCCGTAGCAGAAGCAATTAGCAACAGTGCCGGTTGGCTGTTTCCAGATTTAGAACTTCAGCTAAAAACGTCTAAAGCTAAGTACCCCATTGGGGATCCTTCCTTTTTATTGCACTAACTGATGTGTGAAAAAGTCAATAACTGTCTCGCCTGTGGAACGCAAATACCACACTGACACTTGCATTCTTACTGTCACTTGCTTAGGCCCAGATCACAATGTACCCCGCTGTCAGTTCTGTGCCCTCTTTAACGCTAGAACTATTCATCGTAGAGCTCTGTTTGTAGCCATTTATTTTCGTCTTCTGTCTCCGATTACCGATATGGCGACAGTCAGTCAGCAAACTGCAGATCTTCTGAAAAAAACGAAAAGATAAGGATAGAGACTGGACCATATAAGGCCAAGCCTTCCGACAACACCACCGCTAAAAGGGTCGTCAGTTCTTCGGAATTCAGTGAGGTGCTTTCGCAGCCCCTGATGCCCAACTCGATTACTTTGCAGGCCTCTACTGAGACCCTTTTGGCGTCCTTTATGCCACAGATGACTGCATCATCTAACGAGCCTTCGGCTGTCTCTGCCTTGGTTGGATCTGGACCCGCTACGCAGGCACAGGCTTCCCGAAGATACCGCTCGCACGTCGGAATTCACTTCAAGGCCTTTGCCCTCTCCTCCAACTAACACACCGACAGCATTGAGGGATACTGTTCAGGGCAGACTTAGAGCTTCTTCAAAGAAAACAGTAAAAGGTCTCCATTCCAGTACTCCTCTCCCTCCTCAAACTAGAATGCTTAAATTTATTTATTTATTTATTTTATATTTGTTGACCGGGTTTGTTGGACTGGGCTACAAATGCCCATTTTCAGCGGAGGCCCGAGGAGAAAAGCTGGAGGATCTCATCACCTTCATCTGGGGGGTAATCAGGCCACTCCAGCCAAAAGGAGAAGGGAACCTTCTCCAGACATCCAATTAGATTTAGACTCAGAGGAATTCGACGTCTCTGTTTTTGAAGAGGAAAATCCTTTTACTGCCTATGAAGACTCAGATGCAGAAGAGTCTATTCCTTCTGCATCACCTCCGGAGGACTTTTCATTTGGAGAAACCCTCCACGCCTTCAGGGAACACTTCCAGTGGGAATCAACCAATTTCCCTCAATCCAAGAAAAGACTAAGAGTTTCTGGACCTACCCTAGTACAGGCCTCTGGCCATCTTACCCATCTTGGAGGTGGTAGATGATGATTACCAAGAATCCAGCCTTATCCCTGACACCCTTCTACCTGCACCTAGAAAACCTGAGAGGTGTTACGGGGTACCTAACTCACATAAATTCCTCTACAAAAATCCTATAACAGATCCAGAGGTGATTACTCTGGGACCTAAGGGAGTTGAGGCTACCTCTGCAAAGAATCCTACTCCCTCAGACAATCCAGGGCCCTGAACAGATGGGGTAAAAAAAAGTGTATACCTCTGCAACTTTAACTATAAAGGCTCTTAACTGTCAGTTCAATATGTTAAAATATCAACAGCACTTTTTGGAACTTTTGAAACAGAAAATTTCTGCTTTTCCAGATTTTGCCAACAATAAAGAGATAGCAGAATTACTGCACTCTGCATCTCAGGTGGCAAAGCACTCCTTGCAGTGTGGATTTGACGCCCTGGAAGCTTCTAGCAGGGCAACAGTGACAGGATCTGTTATCAGAAGACATGCATGGCTGAAGGAACAACCTCTCCCTGATCATGTCATAGCTAAAATCATGGATGCACCTCTTGACAAAGATTGCTTGTTCGGACAGAAAACTGAAGAGCTACTTAAGATGGAAGACAAAGCAAAATTATTGGACGGTTAAAGATTTTCTTCAAGTACAACCTCCTAAGTTCAGCAGAAATTTTCCTTTTAAACACTGGTCCTTTCCTGCACCAAACAGGCAGGAACAAGGCAAATCCTGTAGGGGCAGACCCACCAGGACCCTAACTCAGGGCCAGCAAAGAACAAAACAGTGGCCCCCCTCAAACACTAGAGCAGGGAGGTCAAAAGCAACCCTGTATGGAAAAAAACTCAGTGACTACAGTGACTACCTTTCCCATCTCTGTCTGCCTCCACCACACCAAAAGCTAGAAGGAGGGCTATGTCTTTGCAGAGAAAATTGGAACTCTATAACAAAAGATCAGTGGGTCTTAAAAATCATTGCTCATGGGTATAAATTGTTTCCAAGAACTACCACCTCCAAGAGGGTACCCACACCTACCTCCAAACCAGTGGGCAGAAGCACTAAAACAAGTGCAAAACCTAATATCCTTAGGGGCAGTAGAACCTGTACCTCCAGAACAAGTTGCAAAAGGATTCTATTCGACTAGTCCTTGTTCCCAGGAAAGAGGGGATTTGACGCCCCATCCTGGACCTATCCTTTCTCAATACCTTCCTGGTAATCCCAAAATTCAAAATGCTTACCTTAAAACAGCTTCTACCAATACTGCCAAACAAAGCTTGGATGGTCACCTTAGACCTAAAGGATGCTTACCTGCACATCCCAATAAGGGAATCATGCAGAAAATTCCTGCGTTTCAGAGCAAGATCACTACACTTTCAGTTCTCTCCTTTGCCCTTTGGCTTATCTACTGCTCCCAGGGTATTCACCAAATGTCTAGCTCCTGCATTGCCTTTAGCAGGCAAAACAATGTATAGATTTACCCATACCTGGACGACTGTCTCATCCAGGCAGACTGCAAGGAACTGCTGCTGCAGCACTCTCTTTTGTGAAAACCCTACTCACCTCTCTGGGGTTCACTACCAACGAAAGGAAATCAAAACAGACACCTACCAGGAAAATCATATTTATGGGAGCCTTACTGGGCACAGAACAGCAAATGGCCTTTCTGTCTCCAGAAAAAGTGTTTCCTACCAATAATACTTTACTACTCTGGCCTCCCTAACCCAGCTTTCTGCCAGGAAGTTCCTGCAAGCTGTAGGGTACATGGCCTCATGCATCCTGCCGGTACCTCTGGCCAGACTACTCATGAGGAAAATTCAGTGGTACCTAAAGAACCTGTGGTGTCAACACTCACAACCTCTGGACACCTCCCTGCTGTGATCCCTTGCATAAGATCAGAGTTCCTCTGGTGGGCCCAGGCCTGTGCTCTGAACAAGGGACTTCCATTCACCCTCTGTCCATCAGACCAGACCATAACTACAGAAGCTTTGGACATAGCCTGGGGCGCCCACCTAAAATTCAGATGTGCCCAAGGTCTCTGGGACGCACAAATAGTACCCTTGTACATCAACCAAAAGGAAATGATAGCAGTGCAAAACTCTCTGGCATTCTTCAACCCCTAAATCAAACCAGCGGTTCTTCTCATAAAAACAGACAACACCACAGTCATGTGATACAGCAACAAACAGGGAGGGACTCAATCTTACCCCCTGTGCAGACTAGCCATGAACATGTGGCTATTGCAGCCTCATCCATGGGACTGCATCTTATAGCCCAATACCTAGCGGGCATCAACACCACCCTGGCAGACCACCTAAGCAGAAACCTGTTGGATCCACATAAATGGCAAATCCACAGACACATTTTTCTGCAAATTACCCACATCAGGAGGACCTCTTTGCCTCTCATTTAAATCGGAAAGTACAGAAAGTCTGCACCAGGGAGTACCATCACCTGGGCAGGGAGGTCGATGCTGACTTTCCCTTGACATACCATTTTTGTGTATGCATTCCCACCTCTACCTCTCATTCCAAACGTATTAATCAAGATAAGGGAGGAAAAACCAAGAACAATACTCATTGCCCCAGACTGGCCCAAACAGCATTGATACCCACTGCTCTGCAGCCTATCTCACCAGCCCCCCTGGCAGCTACTTCTGATACCCCACCTGCTATCCCGGGGGGGGGGGGAGACGATGCTGCATACAGACCTTCAGACACTCAAGCTCTCAGCATGGCTTATTCTACCAACAGGGAATCTATGCTAAGCAAGCAAGTCCTTGACATCATCACAGAAGCCAGAAGGCCCAGCAACGGAAAATCTTACACTGAAAAATGGAAAAGATTCTGCTCCTGGGGCCAGTCCAAGGGGGCAGACATACATCCGCCCTCCATTCCTCTTATTCTAGATTGTCTTGTTGAGCTTCTTAATGAGGGAGTCTCCTTCTCCTCCATAAAGATCCATGCCTATGCCATCTTGGCACACTTTGATGCAGAACAGCCATTGTTCTCCGACCCTCTTATCAAACAATACCTTAGAGTAAACCTCTAATATATCAGGCATCCCAGAAGACAGCCAACCACAGCCTGGGACCTGAACTATGTTTTAGAAAAGCGTACTCTGCCTCCCTTTGAGCCTGCAGCATTCTCAGAACTAAAGTACATCTCTTGGAAGACTGCCTTTCTCCTGGCTGTTACTTCAGCCAGGAGAGTATCAGAGCGTCAAGCCTTAATGGCCATTGAGTCATTTATCATCTTCCATGCATACAGCGCCTCCGTGACCACCAATCCCTCCTTCATGCCAAAGGTGGTTTCAGAGGTTACCCTCAACCAGGCCATCCACCTGCCCACCTTCTTCCCTAACCCTCAGAACAAGGGGGAAAGGATACTGCACTCTTTGGATGTGCACAGGCAACTCAGATTTTATCTGGATCGTACAAAGACATTCAGGAAAACTGACCAGCTCTTGGTCAGCTTTAAAACAGGGGCACAGGGGAAACCAATATCCAAACAAACCATTTCCAAATAGCACACTGCATCCAGTTTTGCTACTCCTTGCATGGAAAACCACTGCATAGGGCCATCAGAACCCATTCCACTAGGGCAACCACTACCCACCAAGGACATCCTGGAAGTGAATACATGGACTTCAGTCCACACCTTTACCAAACATTACCATCTGAACCTATTCTCAAAAGCTAGGGCTGGGTTTGCCTCTGCAGTTCTGCAGGGCATGCTCACCCAATCTTAACTTTCTATTAACCTTCCACCCTTCTCCATAGCTTTGGGAATTTTTCCAGTGGTTAGGACTGCAGCAGTGAAACACGAAGAACATAGTACAGTTGTGTACACTTACCATAAATGCAGATGTCAGTGTGTTCACTGCTGCAGTCATGCTTTCCCTCCCTCCTTCCCCCTGATATCTGCTTTCCTTACAGAGACACATATTTCTATGGGGGGTCTCTGACCCCAGTACTACTAATAATTATTAACATTGGACTTCTTTGGTTGGATAAGGCAAGAAAAACTGAGGTAATGGAGTCACCTGCTCTCCTTTATAACTCGGATGACCTGACGTCACCCAGCAAGCAACAGCAGCTGATGCGCAAAACCTTGACTCTGGTATTTGAACCACCCGACTGAGGGCTACCACAGCATGGATAACCCAGTGGTTAGGACTGCAGCAGTGAACACACTTGAACATCTACATTTATGGTGAGTGTACACAACTGTACTTTGTCAGGTTCTTCTCAACATTAGTTTCTGATGTAAAGCTATTGTTTGATTAGTGCATTTATAGGACAATCCACTAGGAGTTTGTCTTGCAGTTCGTTTCAGGAATGTGTTCATTGAGGATGCATTTTCAACATCCATTCCATGGTAGGAGATTTTTGATGAAAGCTGTGCATCTGGGTATTTTGTCTTGAATCCCTTCTTTGGAGTGTCATATTCCTTCCATATTTTGGGATTGTATTGTACCCCCTCCCATGGGTGTACACTGAGGGCCGCTTGAATTAAGATATAACAGATGGGACTTCATCGTATCAGTTTCTCTTCAAGAAATGCTGTAAAGTGTGTCCTTTTTTCTTACTGTCCGTCCCCCTTTCTCTTGGCTGTATTCTGCTGTCACCTGGGCTTTTTAACTTGTATGCATGTGTAAGTTAATTAACAAAGTTGGTCTGTATCCCTGTAGTTTAGTATGCACATTCATAAGTGAAACCAACTCTGAATGGTTGTCAGGACATGGGAGCTGTTGGTCTGTGCACACTCCGCAGCCCATGTGCATGAATGCTGAAATTTGGAAAATACTGTGTGCAAGAAACCACAGGGATGGACTTAAGTGCTACCCACTGCAGAAGTGTCTGTCAAAAATCTGTGCAAGTGAACTTTAATTTGAAAGGTTTGTACCCAAAAAGTACATGATTAATCATGTAAAGCATTTACTTGTGAATGCTCTGTAGCTGTTTTGAGCCTGTAGCATATGAATGTTTTTCCCATTGCATTTGCCATGATCAATTTGTTTTTCACTTGTCCACATATAAGGATTTTGTTGAGTGTGGGCTGATGTTCTTCGTGTTTTACTGTTGCAGTCATTACATTTGGGTAATCTGCTGGCAGGTTGCCCTCAGTCGGCCTGAATTCCAAAGTCTTGGGTCCTGCGTCGGTTGCTGTCTTCTCTTCCATGACGTCAGGTCATCAGGGGTATAAAACATGCAACCGACGCCATTTTCTTTAGTCTTTCTTGCCGTGCGGTGCCCGAAGCAGACGCATTTCACAAGTGCTGGTCGGCTGACTACTGAAATATTCGAGTTTGAGTTTCAGAACCAAAGTCTTCACTAAAGCTAAGTACCCCATTGGGGAAACATTTTTCTTGCTCCTTACCGATGTCAGAAAAAGTTTAATAATTGTATTACTTGTGGGAAGCAAATACCTCATAAAGATTTCTATTTATACTGTATTCCTTGCCTAGGCCCTGATCACAACGTGCCTGGCTGTCGGTTTTGTGCTAGATTTAACCAACGCACTATTAAGCGTCGATATATTTTTGCATCAAAGTATTTTGGAAATAGATTTAACTACCCAGAAATGTCATCGGATAGCAATCCAACTACCGGAGTACATAAAAAATGCAAAGAAAAGGACAGAGAAAGGCAGTCGAGATCCAAAACCAATGATGAAGCTTCTCCTAAGCCGTTCGCCAGTACTTTCGCAGCCCCTGATACCCGCTACCTTCAAGTCGCAGGCCTCTACCAACACCCACGTGGAGTCCGGCATGCCACAAGATACTCAAGGTATTGGACTGACGGATGTGTCTCCCTCGGATGGGTCCGAAGCCGCTGAGCAGGCACTGGCTTCTGAGGGTGTATTCAGACCTCAACATTTGTATGTCAAACCGACTACAGCTGCAAAACCAAGGACAAAAGCAACTTCTAAAACTAAAAAACTATGCTTGAGCCACATGCACAGGCCTCTATGCCTAAAAAACAGATGATCAAAATGGCTGAAGACCTCATTACCTTGATCAGGGGTACCCATCCCCCCCTCCAGATAAGAGGCCTAGGCAAGACACTGGTTATGAATCTTCAGATCAGGTTTCTATTTCTTCTGATTCCTCTTCTGATCAGGAATTATCTATGCCTCCCTATGTGGATACTGATGCAGAGGAGTCTGTACCATCTGCATCTCCTCCTGAGAATTATTCATTTGGAGAAACCTTGCATACTTTGAGGGAGCATTTTCACTGGGAGAGTCAAGACTTCTCAGAATCAAAAAAAGGCTCAGGGATTTCCTTCTGTCTCAGCACAGGCCTTTAGCCATTCCCCCTGTTTTTAGACATTGTGGATGATGTGTTTTCGGAGTCGAGCTTGACCTCTGACTCATTTCCTCCGGCTCCCAGTAAGCCTGACAGATATTACAGGGTCCTTGACTCACATACATTTTTTATTTAGAAACCCTGCTGCTGATCCTGAAACTATTTCACAGGGTCCCAAGGGAGTTAAGGCCTCAACAGCAAAAAATCCTACCCCCTCTGACAGAGATTCAAGGGCACTGGACAGATGGGGGAAAAAAGGTTTATACATCTGCAACCTTGGCAGTCAGGGCCTTAAACTGTCGATTTCATATGCTTAAGTACCAACAACATGTTATGGGATTGTTGAAACAGAAAATGATGTTGATTTCAGTGTGCAGAAAATAAAGAATTGCAGGAATTCTTGCATGCAGCTGAACAGGTTGGAAAGCATACTTTGCAATGTGGTTTTGACTCCTTAGAGGCGGCCTGCATGGCCGCAGTTACTGGATATGTGATTAGGAGGCATGCCTGGTTAAAGGATCAGAATTTGCCTGATCATGTTAAAGCTAAATTGCTAGATGCACCTTTACAGCATGATTCTCTGTTTGGTATTAAGGCAAAAGAGGTTTTAAAGAAAATGGAAGACAAAACTAAGTCTATGCAAACTCGTAAAATATTTCTTACAAGTGCAGCCACCTGGATTCAGTAGACACTGGCCTACAAAAAAATTGGTCCTTTCCTGTGTCAGACAGAGCTTAAAGGGGCAAATCCAGACGCCCTAAGGTTTCCAGATACCAGGCGCAAGATTCATACAGGTCAAAGCAATTGGGGCACTTCTACCTCCAAATCTGGAGGAGATGAAGTGCAAATCTACAGAAAACAATCCCAATGACTTCCCTCTGCCTACACCAAGCACTTCTCTTTTGGCAGCACCCATAGGGGGAAAGTTAGCACTTTTTGCTCCAAATTGGTAGCTAATAACCCAGGACATGTGTGTACTAAGCATAGTATCACAGGGATACAGATTTCATTTCCACACTCTGCCAGTGGCAAATGGTTGGCCAGATCTGCCAAAAAATCAATGGGCAGAGGCACAGAAACAGGTTACGTCCCTCATGGCTGTGGGGGCCATTCAGCCAGTACTAGAACAGGAAAAAGGACAAGGTTTTTACTCGACTGTTCTTGGTACCCAGAAAGGACAAGGCCTGGAGGCCAATCCTGAATTTATCAATTTTGAACACATACCTGGACATTCCAAAATTCAAAATGCTGACTTTGCAGCAGCTTCTGCCCATGCTGGGCAAGAATGCTTGGCTGGTGACATTGGACCTAAAAGAGTCATACCTGCATGTCCCAATAAGACAATCGTGCAGAAGATACCTCAGATTCAAGGCTGGCTTAATGCATTACCGATTCTCTGCACTGCCCTTTGGCTTATCTGCTGCACCCAGGGTCTTTACAAAGTGCCTGGCACCAGTAATTGCAATTTGCAGACAAAGTAGTATACAAATATATCCTTACTTAGATGACTCTCTCATTCAAGCAGAGAACAAGGACATTCTTCTTCGGCACCTGGAGTTTGTGAAAAGGCTTCTAACATGCTTAGGATACACAATAAACGAAAATAAATCACAAGTGGTACCCTCTCAAAAGATAACATTCCTGGGTGCAAGCTTGAATACAACTGCCCAGATGGCTTTCCTCACGCCAGACAAGCAAAGGCAACTGACTACTTACTTCAAACTGATGGCAACAAAAACCCAGTTATCTGCAAGACAAATTCTGCAGGCTCTGGGCTTCATGGCATCCTGCATCCTACTGATTCCATATGCAAGACTGCATATGAGGAAACTTCAATGGTACCTGAAAAGTTTATGGAGTCAACATTCTCACAGTCTGGAAGCAATGATTCCTCTCATTCCCTGCCTACAACAGGAGTTTCTATGGTGGGCAAAGGCATGTCACCAAAATATGGGACGGGCCTTCACTCTCCCCCCTGCCAACCAAGCCTTAACAGACTCATTGGATTATGCCTGGGGGGCCCACATGGCAGGAAGATGCATACAGGGCATATGGACCCCAAAACAAATGCATCTACATATCAACCAGAAAGAGATGCTAGCTGTTCAAAATGCCCTAACAGCCTTCAAGGACTTACTTCATCCAGGACAACTACTGATAAAGATGGATAACTCCACTGTCATGTGGTATATAAACAAGCAAGGGGGCACACACTCATACCCCCTTTGCAGATAAGCCATGGCACTGTGAGACACAGCTTTGACCTACCAAATAATTCTTCAAGCTCAATTCCTGCCAGTAAAGCAAAATACACTGGCAGGCAATTTAAGCAGAAACCTTATGGATCCTCACGAGTGGAAACTAAATCCACAGGTCTTAAGTATGATAACAGAGAAATGGGGGGCCCAGACATAGATCTATTTGCCTCTCCTCAAAATTATCAGTTGAAAAGATTCTGCACATGGACTTATCACAGACAAGCATGGAAAGTGGACGCCCTATCCTTCAGTTGGAAAAACCTATCAGTTTACGCCTTTCCTCCTCTGCCTCTTCTCCCCAAGGTCCTCCTAAAAGTCAGACAAGAGAAACCAAAGATGATGCTAATTGCCCCAGACTGGCCCCGCCAATACTGGTACCCAATCCTAAGGAACTTGTCTCAATACCCAGCTTGGACCTTACCTCAGACCTAATCTACAGATCCTGCACAATCAACTACAGACACTGAACCTGGCAGCATGGCTGATCATGTAGTTATACAAACAGCACCTCTCAGTAAAGCTGTGATTGGTGTCATTTTGGAAGCCAGAAGGTCTAGTACTAGAAAATCTTAGGCTGACAAATGGAAGAGATTCTGTGCTTGGAATCAAGCACAAGGAACTTATACAGCAGAACCAAATATTCCTCAGCTATTACAATACTTAACTGAGATGCTTGACAAAGGCCTATCTTTCTCATCAATCAAAATCTATGCCTCTGCCATTTTGGCTCATTACAGTACAGGGCCACCAGTCTTTCTCATCCTTTACTAAAGCATTATCTTAGAGGAGCCAAAAATGTAAGGCCTCCTAGAAGATCACCATTACCTGCGTGGGACCTCAATTATGTGTTGGAAAAGCTCACCCTGCCTCCATTTGAACCAGCTGCTACCACTGATATAAAGTTCTTATCATGGAAAACAGCTCTACTACTAGCAATTACTTCAGCAAGAAGAGTTTCAGAGTTGCAGGCCCTCATGACTGTAGAGCCTTTTATCATATTTTCTCAGACAGGGTGTCTCTGAGGACAAATCCTACTTTTATGCCTAAGGTGGTTTCCAGTGTGGCTCTTAACCAAACAATTCATCTGCCAACTTTTTATCCAAATCCGCAGAACAAGGGGGAGAGAATTCTGCATTCCTTGGACGTACACAGACAGCTAAGATTCTACTTGAGCAGGACTAAAGCTCTAAGAAAAACTGAGCAATTACTAGTGTCATATGCTGCAGGGTCAGAAGGAAAGGCTATTTCAAAGCAGACAATTTCAAAGTGGATAAGCCACTGCATCCGTTTCTCCTACTTACACCATGATAAACCTGTGCCCAAGGGCATTAGGTCTCATTCCACCAGAGCTGCAGCTACTTCAGCAGCCTTTCTCGGAGGAGTACCAACCAAAGACATTCTAGAGGCTACTACTTGGAGTTCTGTTCACACCTTTACAAAGCATTACCATTTGCCTCTCTACTCTAAGTCCAGGGCAGGCTTTGCCACTGCAGTGCTGCAGGGCCTTATAGCCACACCTAATGCTGTTTAGCTCCAGCCTCCCAACCATAGCTTTGGGATTCTACCCAAATGTAATGACTGCAAAGTGAAACACGAAGAACATAGTACAGTTGTGTACACTTACCATAAATGTAGATGTTCGAGTGTATTCACTGTTGCAGTCCAGGTTACTCTCCCGCCATCCCCCTGTCATTCTGAAATTTATCTTTCCTTCTCTATCTTCTATAACCTATGTGATGTATTTGCTTGTAGATGAAGGTAAAATTTATATTGATGCATATGTGTGTGTGTATATATATATATATATATAGATATATATAGATATATATATATATATATATATATATATAGATATATATATATATATATATATATATATATACATATCTATCTATATACATACATATCTATATATCTATATATATACATACATATCTATATATATATATATATATATATATACATACATATCTATATATATATATATATATATATATATACATACATATCTATATATATATATATATATATATATATATATATATATATATATATATACATATATATACATATATATATAATCTATATATACATATATATATATATAATCTATATACATATATATATATAATCTATATATATATATATATATATATATATCTATATATATATATATATAATCTATATATATATATCTATATATCTATATATATATATCTATATATATATATATATATATATCTATATATCTATATCTATATATATATCTATATCTATATCTATATATTCATCTGACGTACTCACCCCAATATTAATTCACTTCCTTTTCAGCTATTTCCATTTCCCTCTCTATGCAAATGTTTAAGAGATACTTCTTGCTATCTTGTTCTACAATGCTTTCTTCACTCCATTACTTTTTATACCACTTGTTTATTATTATTTTTATATTAGAATTTAGTTCTTAACAGTTTTTATACTTAGCATCAGTAAAGTTTATAAGTGGAGCTTATCTCCATTACTTTTTTTTTTATACCACTTGTTTATTACTATTTTTTATATTAGAATTTAGTTCTTAACAGTTTTTATACTTAGCATCAGTAAAGTTTATAAGTGGAGCTTATCTCCCCGGGCCTCTACTGAAAATGGGCATGTATCCAGCTAGACTAGCCCGGTCAACAAATGTAAAATAAAATAAATAAAAAAATAAAATATATATATATATATATATATATATATATATATATATATATATATATATATATATATATATACAATTTTGCTACCTTTTTGTGGGCATCTGACATCGGGAGCAAGAAAAACTAAAGAAAATGGCGTCGGCTGCATGTTTTATACCCCTGATGTCATGGAAGAGAAGACAGCAACCGACACAGGACCTAAGATTTTGGAATTCAGGCTGAATGAGGGCAACCTGCCAGCAGATTACCCAAATGTAATGACTGCAACAGTGAATACACTCGAACATCTACATTTATGGTACGTGTACTCAACTGTACTTTGTGGTTGCTGTTGCTTTTCTGACTGTTTAATTTTCTTTCCCTGTATTCTGGTATATCATGCTCATAAGCCATGAGGTAAATTCAGATTAAAAACTGCTGTGCTGTGTCTTGTGGTGACACGTCATAACCCTTCTGAGGGTACCATTGCAAGTATTCAGTTTCATTTTTATTCATTTCACCATACAGAACTGAAGTTATAAGTATTAGATAAGTTCCCATGTTAATGATTGCTTTGCTAAATGCAGAATATCTTGGTAGTAGTTCTGTTTTGACTGCAAGTTTTCTTTATAAACTCCTGCATTGTTTGGTTGAAGTGCCACATTAGTGCTATTTTCCCTTTGTTTGCGTGCTTTTTTATACATTTTATGACCAGGTAAGCCCACTGCACACAAGTGCCCCTTTTCAGTGGTGACATTTGGAAGCACTGTCTAATTCATTGATTTGTTCAGAGTTGCACAATTGGCAAATAAAGGTGGAAGGAATCAAACTTTTTACCCTTGGCTACATGATGCAGCTCATTCACAGCTTGGAGTCTTAATCCTCTACTGACTGCCAGTAATTCAGAAGGCTGTTAAAGCTCTTACAGCTTTTGTAATAGTAGATAAGTATTGCTTGTATTGTAGTAGGTGTGTTTGAAAGCAGTCAGGTATTCTGTTTAGTTAAATTTATTTTATTTAGAACCATTCCTTAAGGGTAGGACCAGGCAAATACGATACTATGTGAGCCAGTGATCATACTGTTGCTGCCTAATAGTTCCATGGTGGCAATGGTCAATGTAGCAAAAAGTATGATATCCTGGTCTTTATGACATGTAAATATATGTGCTAATAGAAAATATATAACTCAAACTTTAAATATACAGTGTTCAGAATTACATAGGTTCATAGAAGGTTACTAGGCCTCAATTGTTGGTGGTTAGTTGAGCGAAGTTTGCGGGCTTATGGTAGTTAATACTGACTTCCTCTGTCCAGGAGAGACATGGGCACCACCCCAAGAGTGATTTTACAGACATCTATCCATTGATCTAGGTTGCATTTGAAGACGGTTGGGGAGGAGCTCTGTTTCACACAAATTGAAAGCTTGTTTCAGAGAAGTGGCAGTCCGAAGGATGCATCTCTCCAGCATGGCCTGTTCATGTCAGAGGGTAGGTTACAATCCCTGGAGCGAGTGACCCTCATGTAGTTTGATTTAGAAATGTGTAGCATTTCCATCAGGGCCGAGTCAGAGACTGCCTGTAAGTTGGGCACAGGTCACCCCTTAGCAACCTGTAGGAGACAGTTTACAGTGACAGGGTTTTCAGTCTTTCCACACAAGACATGCATTGTGTACCCTGTAATTTCTTGGTGAGAAACCTCTGTGGTCTCTCCAGTTGTTGCAGTTGTCTGGTGAGGTACATGTAAAAGGGACCGTTATACTCTATTAATGGTCTTAGGGCCAAGTATAATGGAATGATATCCTTAGATCTAGATGCAATGCCTTTACTTATAAGATGTGCTACACAGAAGGATTTCCTTACTACTATGGATATGTGGTTGTGAAAAGGGATCTCATTATTGAAAACATCAGCCTCAAAGGGATCGCATTATTGAAAAGTATCAGTCAAGAGAAGGGTACAAAAAAATTTCCACAGCATTTGATATACCATGGAACAGAGTGAAGACGGTCATTAAAAAGTGGAGAAAATATGGGACAACAGTGACGTTGCAAAGAACTGGACGTCCCTCCAAAATTGATGACAAGACAAGATGAAAACTGGTCGGTGAGGCTGCCAAGAGACCTACAGCAACACTGAAGGAGCTGCAGGAATTTCTGGCAAGTACTGATTGTGTACTGCATGTGGCAGCAATCTCCCGTATTCTCCGTATGTCTGACTATATGGGATAGGGTGGCAAGACTAAAGCCTTTTCTTGCACAGAAAAACATCCAGGCCTGGCTGTTGTTTGCAAAACAATAAATCAAGTTTCCCAAAAGCATGTGGGAAAATGTGTTATGGTCTGATGAGACCAAGGTTGAACCTTTTGGCCACAATTCCAAAAGGTACGTTTGGCCCAAAAACAGCACCTTGCATCACCAAAAGAACACCATCCCCATGGTGAAGCATGGTGGTGGCAGTATCATGCTTTGGGGATACTTTTTTCAGCTGGAACTGGGGCTTTAGTCAAGGTGGAGTGAATTATGAATGGTTCCAAATACCAGTCATTTTGGCCCAAAACCTTCAGCAGTCTGCTAGAAAGCTGAAGATGAAAAGGAATTTCACCTTTCAACATGACAGTGACCCCAAGCATACATAGGTTCATAGGTTGGTACTAGGCTATCAGCCCTAGGGCCTATACAAGCCTAGCCATAACAATTCCCTGGCTATTTCTTCCCACATTATTTACTTTCCTGGACCCCTGTCTAGCAGGGCGACTGACGTGATCCCTGGGGTGAATTTCCTTTCTCCCACCCAATCGTCAAGGTTCCTCTTGAAGAGGTCCAAAGAGGCACTCTGCTTGACATGTATGGGCAATCTATTCCAGAGTCTGGGGAGTCTCTGGGTCAGGAACCTATCCCTCCAGCATGTTTTGTTTATTGTGATGACAAGGTTTAGATCCCTGGAGCGTGTAGCTCTGAGGGATTGGGATTTCTTTAAGTGTAGCATGTCCAACAGCTCTGAGTTTGACATGGCCTTGTATGTTAAGCAGAGATCGCCTCTGAGTAGACGATATGCAACAGAGTATAGCTGGAGTTTTTTAAGGCGGTCAGCGTAGGGCATCTGCTTTAGGCCTGTGATTCTTTTAGTGAGGTATTTCTGAGGCCTTTCCAGTTGTTGCAGATGTCTTGAGAGGTGCATACCAAATGGGGCGTTGTATTCTATAATGGGTCTAATGAGGGATGAGTACAGTGGGACAATGACCTCCTTTTTTCTGGATGAAAAGCCCTTAGTGATGAGGTGAGCCACATAGAAGGATTTCCTGACTGTTGTGGCGATGTGGTTATCGAAGGTGAGACCACTGTCCACCTGTGTCCCTAAGTCCTTTATCACACTTTTGGTGTTTAGTGTACTGCCACCTATATGGTAATTCATGGATACATGGTTTTTCCCCAAAGGGGATAACTATACATTTCTTGGCATTGAACTTGAGCCCATGGCTCTGGCACCAAGCATCTGTTTCTGTAAGGCCCTTTTGTAAAATATCGACGACATTTGGGGATTCAGTGATGGCTCCCAGTTTGTAGTCATCTGCGAACCTTGTTAGCCAGAGTCCCTTTGTGTTGGCCTGTACTTCCGAGACGTAGATGCCAAACAAGAGCAGTCCCAGGATTGAACCCTGAGGTACTTTGTTTAAACACTGGCTTCACCTTCTTGATCAAACCACACCAACCATTAATGTAAATCCTACTATACCTGTACATAGCTGTGGATTAGTGCTCGAGTATATAGTTCAGTCAGAAAGTATTCTTTCTTTTGTTTAGGCACCGTTTAAAGTACACTGCATTCAGCTTCTGTATAATTGCATTTTCTTGCCTGCTGGCATAATACCTACCGCTGAGAATATTTCATTTTGGCATTAGTTGTTTTGAGAGTTAGAAATGGAATTGTTATATATATATATATATAGGCAGGTCCTTTTGGAGCAGTGTTGATCAGGTTCATATTTTAAGCTGCTTGATTAACTGATAGTCTGTTAATCCATGTTTACCAACTGCAGCATTTTGTCTGTTAACAGCCCTGTACTTGTCTCTAGTCTTTCACATGTTTTACCCGTGTAGCCGTTAAACCATTTCATAATGTTGACATTAAACTGAACAGCACTGTTTCATTTATTGGTGGAATTAAACAAAGAAAAAAATTATTCTGAATGGGGCCACTGGGTGGGAATGCTGATTGAGGTGCTTTGAAGAACCATAGTAATTTTATATTACTTGGGATAAACTGCATGTTTCTTGATTAATTTACTGATGAAGAAAATAGATGGTTGCTACTTCATAGACTTAAAATATGTCTGTGGCCATTAATTTGGTACTTTCAGAAAGTGAAATGTATGCAGATCGGTAATAATACCGACAGATATTTCATAAAATGTTATGATTGCTTTTTCAGTTTGTTATACATAGTTTGTCCAGGGCAGTGATTTTATTAATAAGGAATTCAAGCATGAGATTTTTTATTTACTTTTATTTTTAATTAAGATTGTGCCACCAGAAATCGTACTGTCCCAGTTTCTTTGCTGGTTTGTTTTCAGTTTCTTACATTAGTGATTTTCTGTTATAAAATACTTCATGCAATCATTCCTTCCAACATACCTTCAAGCATTGTCAGGTGTCCTTGCTATGGATCACCATTGCTGTATAACTTTCTTACATGTGGGAAGTAACAGCAGACTGATGTTCACCTGCTTTGCGCTGTGAGCATCAAGTATGGGCGATCTCTTCCTCTATGCTAGGACACAAGCTACATCCACAAGTAAGAGACCTACCTGGTCCTGCGGCATCTTTGTAATTTTCCACAGGCCTGTGCAGATCTTGATGAGAGGGCTCCTTCCCGAGTGATTCTTTGGCATATGAGTGTCCCTTAAGGGAACTCTTTTTCATCTCTTCGGAAATTGTTAATTTTAGTTTTGCTAATGTATCAGTTGAAGGGAAACTGAATGGGCCACGTATTTGTGAGAAATAGAGTCCAACAAGTTTGCTGTGAGAGTGTTGATGGAGAAGTACAGAGAAGGTCAGAAGGAGTTGCATTGTGTTGTTGTAGACTTAGAGAAAACATATGACAGGGTGCCTAGAGAGGAGTTGTGGTATTGTATGAGAAAGTCGGGAGTGTCAGAGAAGTATGTAAGAGTGGTGCAGGATATGTACGAGGGTAGTGTGACAGCGGTGAGGTCTGCGGTGGGAGTGATGGATGCGTTTAAGGTGGAGGTGGGATTATATCAAGGATCTGCTCTGAGCCCTTTCTTATTTGCATTGGTGATGGACAGGTTGACAGACGAGATCAGATAGGAGTCCCCGTGGGCTATGATGTTTGCAGATGACGTGATCTGTAGTGAGAGTAGGGAACAGGTGGAGGAGACCTTGGAGAGATGGAGATATGCTCTAGAGAGAAGAGGAATGAAGGTCAGCTGGACTAAGACAGAATATATGTGTGTAAATGAGAGGGAGGATAGAGGAATGGTGAGGATGCAAGGAGTAGAGGTGGCGAAGGTGGATGAGTTTAAATACTTGGGATCAGTAGTTCAGATTAATGGTGAGTGTGGAAGAGAGGTGAAGAAGAGAGTACAGGCAGGATGGAGTGGGTGGAGAAGAGTGTCAGGATTGATTTGTGACAGACTAGTACCAGTAAGAGTGAAAGGGAAGGTCTACAAAGAGGATACTGAGACCAGCTATGTTATATGGGTTGGAGACAATGGCACTGACAAAAAGGCTTGATAAACCACAAAAAAGCGAAAATGAAACTGAGCGATCACTTAAGATAAAATCACAAACTATTTTATTAGCGCTTTCGGAGTGGTCGGTGCCTCTCCTTCTTCAGACAAAGTCCCAAACAATTAAACCGCTTTTTATAAAAATGTATAAAATGAATAATTCAATCAAGGAAGTCATTAACACTGACAAAAAGGCAGGAGTTTGAGCTGGATGTGGCAGAGTTAAAGATGTTAAGATTTGCACTGGGTATGACGAGGGTGGACAGGATTAGGAATAAGTATATTAGAGGGTCAGCCCAGGTTGGAAGGTTTGGAGACAAAGCCAGAGAGGCAAGATTACATTGGTTTGGACATGTGCTGAGGAGGGACGCTGAGTATATTGGGAAAAAGATGCTAAGGATGAAGCTACCAGGTAACAGGAAAAGAGAAACGCCTAAGATAAGGTTTATGGATGTGATGAGAGAGGACAATGCAGGTGGTTGGTGTGACAGAGCAAGATGCAGAGGACAGGAAGAAATTGAAACAGATGATCCACTGTGGCGACCCCCAACGGGAACAGCCGAAAGAAGAAGATGATGAGAGTCCAACAGCTCAGATGGCGTAGTGGTAAATTGCTGTGGCTATGGTGTGCAGGTTCCAGGGTTCGAGACTTGCAAGGGCTGATTATTTCTTCTTTGGGCTAGGCTTGTAAAGGCTCCAGGGCCATTAGCCTAGTGCACACCTATAAACCTATGACCCTAAATGCTACCATTTAAGATGCTCATTTTAAATGAGAAGTGTGTATGTTGAAGTTGAAATTTTCTCAGGTTTTACCTATAAAACCTATAAGACAGACTGTTCTGTGCAGATGTTTGTCACAAAAGAAATAAGTAGCCATATTGCAGTCTGTTGAGCAACGTTTCTTTTAGGGAGTCAGTACACCCCTAGGAGGCACACTTTAAAGACTACCACCCACATCGAAGTCGAGGGACAGCAGTCCCTTGAAAAGGAAACTAAAAAGCAAAAGGCTGCCTCAAAAACAATAAATGCCTGATATTGCTGGATAATGTAAAAGTGGTTTCTTAGAACTGGTTTCAGTGTCAGAATTAATAGAGTGTCTGCTTGGCCTCTTCAGAGGCAGACTGACCGAGTAGGTACATGCACATCCTCTGTCATGCTACTTGCCAGATATAAGGTACATCTGAACCAGTAAGCAGTGGTATCGGAAGATGATGAAGGCTGGTCTGGGGTTGGGGGGGGGGGGGAGCAGAGGTCCAGAAGGGTATGTAGTGATTTGAAAAGGGCATTTTTACTTTTTTTCTTCTGCTAACTTTGATAAAAGATCCACATGCATGATGCATGTTAAATAGCTACGTATATGGCTAACTGTAGTTGCATTAATAATAATTCCAACTAAATTTCATATTAAAGTAATAAATGCAACTATTCCCTTTCACCCCATTCCTAGTGTGAATGGGACATATACCTTCACCCAAATGCATGGCCTTTGAGTATACCTTTCACAAAGATGACCTGTGTGCTAAAAATTTGAATGAGTAAATAAAAGGAGGACAGAAGTTTTAATAGGCAATGTTGAACTCTGACCTCTGTGTGGTATTTCGACATTACAAACGCTTAAACTACATAGTGGTGAACAACAGTTGTAATTGCTATATGGCATGGGCATTGTGGCTTCAGGCTGTCTCTGGCCATAGTCCAGACAACCTAGTGTACATTTTATATTGTGAAAGTGGTGAAGATAGGTTGGCCAATTCCAAGTTCAGAATAAAATATATACTCTGAGCTGTCAGCACTATAGTCAGAAATGGACTAAAACCAGAGTCCATGCTTCTGTTTCATCTGCTGAGTCCTAGCATGTTGGAGACAATAAATGGTAGTTTGAGACTGACTGAAAGAACACACACACACACAATTTGCTACTTATTTCTGCATTATGTTTTTTCAGTCTAACTAGTACTTCAGGTGTAGAAGATAATATTGAAATAAAATGCAAATTTACATGTATACATCTTGGGTTGTGGAAAAGTGCAGTTCAGGTAAACATACTGTAGTATATATTTAAATGATCCTCCTGCAGTAGTCTAAAGTATGTGCGTTATATCCTGAAAATCCTCCAGTCATCTTCCACACACCCAAGCCATTAGCTTGAACTGAACTACCTAAAAAGACAAGTTTGGGTGCCAACACCTTCACAGCTTTCATGCCAAATGAGAGAGGGAAGCTGAGCCATGAAAAGACTTTGCTAGGAATAACAAATACCCACACACTGGCATAAAAAAACACACTAAACAAGTGGGATGGAGGGAGTGGAGCAGCTACTTGCAGCAGTGATCATTCAAATATCTACTGCTATTGTAAAGTTATATACACAACTGTACTATGTATTTCATATTGATCATTGGTGCAGTAGCCTGAGCTGTATGGGTAGAATAACATAGCTTAGAACAACTGGGAGGAGGAAGAAGGGTCCAGGAGCTCCTGGAGAAGGCTTCTCTCTGGCTTGTAGGGTTTTGTAAACATGTGCGGAGGACCAAGTTGCTGCTTTTAGAATACAGTTCGAATCCAACCCTTTCCATAAAGCCATAGCTGAAGCCAAGGCCCTGCTAGAATATGGCTTGACCATGCCTAGAATAGTTTTATTGCAGTGAGAATTACAAAAGGTAATAGCCTGAGATATCCATTTGGAAATAGTCTGCTTTAACACAGGTTGCCCCTTCTCCTTACAAGAAATAAATGATTGGAAGTTCTGAAAGATTTTGTAATATCAAGATAGTATGTGAACTGTATCATTCAAGGTATCCCCCATTTTGGGGTTCAGAGAAGAACGCAGAGAGATGGATAGTTTGGCATAATTTTGACTACCACTTAGTTCTGAAGGAAACACTATCTTGTGGAAAATGAAGTAAGGTTGACCCACCATAAGAGCTTACAACTCAGATGCTGTTCTTGCAAAGGTCGGAGCAAAGCAGTAAAACCGTTTTCCATGTTAAGAAGCTCAAATCAGCCAGATGAGCTGGTTCAAATGGCGCAAGTGTTAGCTTTTCTAACACAAAATTAATGTCCGAAGGAGGAGCCACTGGTTTTCTTGCCAGTCTCTTATGCAAAACCCCTTTCAAAAACATTTTAACATTGGAATGCCTTGAAAGAGGGGGATCCATAGGCAGACGTGATGAATTTGGCAAACACATGAACCTTGATAGAGGACAAAGAAAAGTACCTCACACAAATATTGTAAAGCAAGAGAAACACTACTGTGAATGGGTTCTAGTTATGTTTTTGGCACCATATTGGCATTTTCAGTTGCAAACATACATTACTCATAATCATAGTCCAGTCATCCAGTCAAACATTACAAAGGTCATTCATTTCCTGTCTTCCCTTAAACCTCATTCGTTCTACAAAATATTAATTCTGCATATATTCCCACAATTCCCATTTTCCATGTAATTTGCTCCTATCCTTTTCTAAAGATACCACCTCCAGTTTTTCTTTCTATGGTACTATATTCACAACTTCTAGTACAGTTGATTTAGCCTTTGCCATTTTCTAGCAATTGCTTTTTTTGCAGCCACCAGAATTGATTCAGATTTTGCATCAAAGCTCAAAAAAGTAATTTCCTTAGTTACACCAATTTGCTCACCCAGTATTTCTAATAGCATAGCCTGCAGGACATTTGTAAAGTCCGCCAACTCATTACACTCCCAGATGCTAAAAGAAGGGAGAACCACTGCTGCCTGTGCCTGAAAGGATCCACCACAGTGATCTTGGGGGGGGGGGTTCCTTCTGAATCTACAAAACCACCTTGAATGTCAGTGGAAAGGCTGGAAAAGTGCAGAAGAATGTTCCTGTCCAAGGAAGAGAAAAGGCATCGGTCTTCGAGAATTTCCTATATGAAGGTTTGGAGCAGAATTTTGCCAACCGATTGTTCATTGAGAAGACAAAAAGACCTACTTGAGAATCTCCCCACAGATGGATCGGATCTTGGAAGACCGCATATGTAGTTTCCATTCATGAGGGTCTGCTTTTGTCCTGCACAGCTCATCTGCCACACAATTTTCCTGTGATAGAATGTGGGAAGTAGAGTGAAATTTTGCTGTGAAGCTGTATCCTGTGATAACATGACTAGGCTACATAGGAGTAAGACCTGGTTCTCCCTTGCTTATCTACCGCATCACTGTGATATTGTCCATAACAACTTGGTGGTCCTGGGGAGCAAAGGTAATTTAGAGAGTTGAGTGCCTTGATAAGAGCAAGCATCTTTTTTACGTTCATGTGCTTGTGTCTGTCATTGTTGTCCCAGATACAGGTCCCTATTACTTCATTGAAGAATCGGATCATCAAACGGCATTTCAGACGGCACTTTATTGAACATGGCATTCGTCGAACTGTTCTGAGATTGCATTATGGTGGGGATTTGGAAATTTGCCCTTTCCCACTGTAGTGTCATGTCAGAGTTGGTATATGTAATTAGCGGGGGGTGTGGGTGCGCGCACCCCCTATCCCCAAGAGGGAGGTTTGATGAACAGTATTTGCAATTAAATGCTATTTGATGATTCGATTCTTTGATGAAGTAATATAGACCCCCCCCCCGGTTACATTGCACTTTTATCCCCCTTAACACTGATCCCCAAGCAAGTCCAGGGTGTCTGTGATGACTGTTTTGGAGCAGGAATGGAGAGGGAGAGACAGGGATTTAGAATATTTCATGTCTATATCAAGTCATTTCTCTGTTTTTATATCCCAGATTTGGAATCTGAAAACATAATGGGTGTTGCTACTGGGACCAAAAAGGCTATACTTCTCAGTTGCCCAGATTTTCATACAATGTCCAGATTTTTGCTTCATATTTTTCTCATAACATTGTGGTTTTCTGGTAAACTATTGGCAAACTGAATTCTGAAGTCAGAAAATAATAGCAGACATTTGAGTATGACTTCATGCTATTCAGAAAATTTATGCTAATACAAAACCTGTTCTGTCAACTTTCTAAGTTTGTAAGAACAATATTTTAAAAATATCTCTATTTTGGAGCCTTTGTTTCCACATTATTTATGAATTTGTTCAGATTTATTGCTGTAAGATAGAATTTGAGAGGAGTGAATGAGACTTTAGATACCATTGTATTTTTCTCCTGTGGAGTCTGCCCAGAGGTGGTATGAGAATCATAGATGCCATAGGACTTAAAATTCTGAGGTATTCCCTCCCTTGCCCACTAAGGGGACCCCCGACAATCACAGAAAACTTTGCACATACAGCCACTATAGACTGGGAGTTAGCAACACCAGAGGAATCCGGGGGGAAAAAAGTGGAATAGCTCTGTTTTTTTTTTCCTGTGGAAGGAAAACCCTTTGTATTTGAGGTTCATTTGGAATCCCAGCCTACATAGGCAATCTCTCACCAAAGAGAGATTCCTGATATTTTGAAAAAAGTCTGCATCGATAAGTCATCTAAGTATGGAAAAAAGGTGGATACCGTGTAGCCTGCAATGTGTTACAACTCTATCTTGAAATTTTGTGAACACTCTTGAGGCAGTGGATGACCCAAAGGGTAAAGCAGAGAATGGGTAATATGACCCAGACACACAAAACCTTAAGAAACATCTGAAGGCCTTGATGGATAGGAATGTGATAAGCATCTTTTAAATCTAAGGTTACCAAAAAATCTCAAATGGGGAAGAAGGGCGTAAGAGATTGTATTGTGAAAGCATCTTAAATTTGGGCACTATTACAGACTAGTTTAAGAAAAACTTTCCATGACTGATATCCAGGTATTTTCTTTGGTATCAGAAACATTCTTAAATGAAAACGGAAAGAGGAACTATTTCTGTTATCCCCCTAATAAAGTGTGTGCTGTAAGACAGGAGGGAACAGATGGGTTTTGGTATGGTGGATGTGGAATAATTTCCAGGAAAGGATGGACCATTTCCCACTGCCATCTGAACCCCTGCTGATTCAGTCTCGTAACCCATTTGTTTGAAATAACCTGCTGCCAAAGAGAGAAATGGAGATTCAGACTGTCTAGAAGGCATAACAGACTGTCAGGGTGGGAGGGATGACAAGGCCCCTTACATAGTCATTCTGACTTATTTGACTGTCTTTTTTTGTTCTGGGGGGGTAATCCTACCTTCTTTTAGGGATCATGTTGTTTTTTAATGTTTGCTCACCAGCATGTCACTGAGACTGTTTCTTGCCATAGTTGGACAAGGGAGCAAAAAAAAAAAACCTTAAAATTTAAAGGAGTGATAAAAAAAATCGTGGAGATTCCCTGCATCAGCTTAAACTTCTCATCACTCTTTTGTTAATCTTTGCAGCAGTGAGTTCAAAATCTCTCTCTTAAAGTGAATTTAAAATCTTATTTATGTGCATCCTTTAGGAGGTTCTGAGAATGAAGCCAGGCAAAACACAGTAATTGGCAACTCCAATGGATATAGTATTTAGTCATAAACACACTTTAAATTTGTAGGAAATCAAACCACACAAATCAGATTTTTTTCTTATAGGAAGGAACTGCATATAAAATATACCTCATTTTCATAAGTAGCCAGAATAAGTTTTAACATATGAGCCTAACAATTCAAAGTTCTAAAAATTAAAATTGGAGAAACTAAACACTTTTCCACAGATGTAAAAATTGTATTTCCATCCTTGTCAGAAGGGGAAGGATTTGAGTTAAAATGATTGTCAGCAGCTGTCATGTTTGGGAAGTGTGTGTAAAAACTTAATTTTTTTTTAGTGTCAGTAGGCTGGATATCAGGAAAATACAGGCAGTGACAGACTTCCTCTAGATCTGACAGAACTGGAGAAATCTGTGAAGGTTCTGGAAATTCCTTCTGTAACAGCTGGATAGTATTTCTGGAGGACTGAGAAACCTCAATGTTCTCCCACTGAATACAACTGGACATTCTGGAAATAGTGCAGGAGAAAGAAAATTATTATTAGGGAGATTCAGGTAACATGCTGTCCTCTGAGTATGAATTAGAATTCTGAAGGAAAAAAAATATATATATCTGTTCCATCGCATTCCTATTCGGCTTTAATTTCTTGAATCTCTTCAGGAAAAGAGGAATCAGTTTTTCCTCTTACCAGAAACCACCTAAGATCATTACTGCACAAGACCCTGAGCCAGACTTAAACTATTCCTATCCAGTGAAACTGGAGGAGGAGAAGTATAAGTTTAGTTTTTTTGTTTTTTTTTTTACCTAAAAAATTAAGGCAAATACATTTTTAATGGCAGCAATGGCCTCCTCAGAGCTAGGTACAACATTATGGTTAAGCAGGGGCACCATCCTTTCACCTTCTCGCAACACCAACAAAAGTGGCTCTCCCTTGTCCACCTAACCGAACCCCAGCAGCTGCAGAGGACATTGCTATCCCCCAATCTGTAGTGGCTGTATTTTCCACGCCAGAGGGATCCGGGGGGGGGGGGAGTGGCCTGAGGAATTAGCTTGGCCACGGCAGAGTCTATCACTTGCATCTGAGGCAAATAACCAGCCTGCAGTGGTGACAAAGGCTGCTTAGTTAACTTTAACACTTTTATTGAATTAACACCTCAGACATGGGCAAACATACATTTATATTAAAGAAAGCAAACTATGTGAGGAACTCCTTCTAGCTAAGAATTGTGTGATGATACCCGAGATATAAGAAAATATTTATTGACAATTATTCAGATAAGTTTGTTGACTGAGCAGCACTTAAAACACTTCAGAATGTTTGTGGGGTCAGAACCACCACATCGCCCATGCACTGGTGCATTATTATCACTTAAAGTAGCTGCTTCACAATAAAGAAGAGCTGGTTTCCTGATAGGATGGTTTTGCACAGAAATGCATTTATTGAGTAATATTTTACATTGCCAGCTTTTAACTCAAAAAAAGGCATACTGCAGTCAGATTAATATTTCCCTGAATAGCTGTGAGGGTCGTATGTTAGAATGATGAAAGTTATCTGCCTACATACAGTTTTTCAGAGGAGTTAAATTGCTACTGATTTTGCAGCACAGGTACAACAAAACTGCATGTAGAGAGAACTTTCATCATCTAACATACAGCCTTCACTGCATACCTGTCAAATATCCAGATTTTTACATATTGTCCAGATTTTTACCTCATATTTATGGTCTTTTCCTCATAAAATGTAGTTTTCTGGCAATTCAGTGAGGATTAAAGTCACGAAATAGACTTGCATTTAAGTTGCAGACTTCATATCCTTTGTAAACTACATGCTAACACAAAGCCTGTTCTACTAACTTTAAGCTTTTAAGAGCAGTTTTTAAAATCTGTTCCTATTTTTGGTCCTTTATCACCTCATTACTTTAGGTTTTGTTCAGATTTCTTGTGCCACGAGGTTGAGAGGTTTGACTCTGAAACATGCTTTAAAAGTTTTACAAAAAGTTCTCTGGAGCAAACTCCCTTATGTAGGAGTCTGAACTTGTCCCTATACATACTTGTACTTACACACGCATACTCTCATACACTTGCACACATGTACTTGCACACACTCGCACGCACTGCCTTATACCCATGCACTCATGCGCATTCACATATACGCACTCACTTGCACACAGTTGCACACACACATTAGCGAACACCTTCATGCATGCTCTCGCATCCTGGCACACGCACGCGCACACGCTTTCTATTTGGAATAGAGTCTGATGTTAGTTTATTGGACGGACAAACGCAGCATTCTTAATTTAAAAAAAAAAAGTGTGCTAGGAGGTAGGGGCACTGCTCATGATTTTATTTAAAGGGAGGAGGTGCTCACCCCCCCCTTGCTCTATGATTCCTGTGCCCTTGCCAGTAAGCAGTTCGAATGCATTACTCCATGTAGAGTTGGAGCAGCAGCTAAAAATGATTCAGGTCTTGCTACTTTTCAAATCAGAAACAACAGATAAGTCAGCATAATAAATCAGTCAAAAAAGCACAGGAAGCAGGTCATGTTACTCTGCAAGAGTACCTTTCTCTAGATGCCAGTGTGTGTGACCTGTTTTTTGCAGGGAATATTTCACTTCTTTTCTGGGTCCCAACCAGCAAAAGAGAAAATGTGTCTCCCTATTAAGGGAATTAGAAAACTCTTTGAACGTAAGCTTTAGGACAGTATGTGATCTTTTACTTTCATTTGTGTTCCCCTTGGGGTATTGCTTGGATGACCAAGAAGCCACATTTTGGGGTCCTCTTGGTGGAAATCTGTGAGGAAATGTTAAATTAATGTGGGAGCATTTTTAAAATGGGAATCTTTCAAAATGTCAGGTACTAAGAAAGACGCTCTTGTATGAAGGAATGTAGGCCCACAGAGATCCATCTGTTTTTTTGAGGTGTTTGAAGATACTTATCTTGTGGTTTACTTGAACTGTACTCTGAACCACTCAGTGTAAGCAGACCTGACTACTTTAATAGAGCTTGCTAGGCCTGCCAATAATTGTATATGTGTACAATTTTACACTCTCCTTTTAGCTGTAAGGTGTAGGGCCTGTTTGCAACAATCTTCTGAATCGGCAACAATAAAATTTTGGATAGGTTTGGAAAAAATAGCCTTTAGAGCCGCTAACTATAAAACAAATAAAATACCACGTGGCAATCTTCAAATATTTGGAAGATATTTTGGTAAAAATAACAAGTCAAGTCTCAAATCTACAAGCATTATAGCATGGCTCTAAAGATAGGCAAACACATGTTTGTGTGCAGCTATGACTCTGGATAAGTCTGGGATCATGTCTGCTGGCGTACATGATTGTAGATCCACCCTTTACCAGCGGATGTTAAGTAACTGTTGCTTAGTATTCCTCTGGATAAGATGATCTTGTTTGGTCCTCTGACACAAGGTATCTTTAAAAAGTTAGAAGAAAAATGGAAGAATGATGTAAGCAATAAAAGAACCTTCATCCATCAATTTCAAGGTATGTTTGTATCCTTTGAATCATTTGCCTTTTCACATGCATCTTGCTAGACGTCAGCAGAACAGAAACACAGAAGGTTTTTGAAAGAGAAGATGGCATGGTGAAAAAGAAACAAAAGTCTGTGAGACAGTCTGTGTCTGACCTGATCCCAGTGCTCAAGACAACCGTGACTCTTCCAAACTCCAACCTTTTCTTTGACTCTTCCTTTGCCCTTATCCTAGCCCACATCTCCTTTTCTGTCTGGAAGAGACAGCTGGGTCTTAATCACCATGGGCAGGTGGTCCTAGACATCCCTGTATTTGGTTACAAGATAGTACTATGGATCACTTCTTCTCTGTAGTCTCCAGTTCTAGGGGACCTGCTAAAGCTGGTTGTTAAGTTGGTGCATCTTTGGTGACATGGGGTAACCAGCGGTGTTGACATAGAAGGATAAAGCCTTGACTACAGCCTGAGGGGAATCTCCTATGACAAGAGGAGGTGCAATTGAGGAGTGCCAAAGAGAAAATAAGGGCGTACCTGGATAATACACATAAGGTTAGAAAGATGCTGTTAAGCAGTTGTTTTTTTGATATCTCCAGAGCATGAAAACGTTTGGCACAACGACTTGAGCAAAAATGTAGAAATGGTTGCCAAACTTGGGGAGCCTGTAAGAAGAAAAATAAGAGATCCTCTAAAGTTTAGAAATATTTCAGAAATTTTATGAAAATTGGTATAAAGCAGAGAAGTGGGGGGGCACAAATGGAAATGTCTATAATGGCTAAAGGAATGGCAGAGGCAATGAAAATTGATAGATATGGATCAGTGTGGTTTTGTGGAGGGGAAGCAAACATTTGATAACATTAATAGACCAGTGTTGATCCAGAGGGAAGCAGAATGTAAGACGTTACCACTGTTGCTGGGGGCCTTAATGCAGAGAAAGCATTTGAGTAAGCTGGGATTTTGAGTAGGGCCATGCATTTTCCTGATACAATAACAAGGTTAATTAGGAGGATATTGTGGGATCGGAGGCAAAAATCGAAGTGGGATGGTTCCCCTCTTATAAGTTGCCTGGATAGAGGAACCAGACAAGGGGTGTCCCCTTTTCCCTTTGAGTTGTTGGCAAAGAAAATAAGGGACTCAGAAATTGAAGGATAAACTTGGTATGGTGTTCAAGAAAATTTGGCTTTATTTGCAGATACTATTTTTTATCTGATAAAACTAAAAAACATATTAGTGTTTGGGAATATTCTGAGACAGCACTGTGTTTTTTTTTTTTTTTTGTATATAGAAATTATGAAAACCAAATGGTGACCATAGTTGTAAACTATGTACCCACACATGAATTGGTTCAGCAGTACCTATATTTATGGGGGCTTGATAAAATGAAGCACTTAGGATTATGGCTTAAAGGGACAATCCCAGGGATTTTTTGTTTTGATTCTGATCTTTGTTTACATTTTCAGTCTGGCTTTCTGGGCATGTCCCAACTTTGCCTGCAGGGGTTGGGGGAGGGTGCTTACAGGAACCTTCAGAGGTGTTAGGGTTTTTTCGTTAAAAGGAATTCACTGTCC